>NC_058131.1:133897421-133963788 GCF_016433145.1 Gracilinanus agilis | reverse complement strand
TGCATATGATGTTTGTTGATGGTTTTAGGTATATACTGTTTATTATTTTTAGGAAAGGTCCTTCTATTCCTATACTTTTCAGTGTTTTCAATAGGAATGGATGCTGTATTTTGTCAAAGGCTTTTTCAGCATCTATTGAGATAATCATGTAATTTTTGTTTGTTAGACTGTTGATATGGTCAATTATGTGGATGGTTTTCCTAATGTTGAACCATCCTTGCATTCTTGGTGTAAATCCCACCCGATCATGGTGGATGATCTTCTTAATTACTTGCTGGAATCTCTTTGATGATATTCTATTTAGGATTTTTGCATCTATGTTCATTAGGGAGATTGGTCTGTAGTTTTCTCTCTCTGTTTTTGATCTCCCTGGCTTTGGAATCAGTACCATATTTGTATCATAAAAGGACTTTGGTAGGACTCCTTCTTTGCTTATCATATCAAATAATTTGTATAGTATTGGGATTAGTTGCTCTTTGAATGTCTGATAGAATTCACTTGTGAATCCATCAGGCCCTGGCAATTTTTTCTTAGGAGTTCTTTGATGGCTTGTTCAATTTCTTTTTCTGATAAGGGATTATTTAGGTATTCTATTTCTTCTGCTGTTAATCTAGGCAGTTTATATTTTTGTAAATATTCATCCATATCTCCTAAATTGTTATATTTATTGCCATATAATTGGGCGAAATAGATTTTAATGATTGCCTTAATTCCCCCTTCATTAGAGGTGAGGTCTCCCTTTTCATCTTTGATACTGTCAATTTGGTTTTCTTCTTTCCTTTTTTTAATTAGATTGACCAGTACTTTGTCTATTTTATCTGTTTTTTCAAAATAACAGCTTCTAGTCTTATTTATTAATTCAATAGTTCTTTTACTTTTGATTTTATTAATTTCTCCCTTGATTTTTAGTATTTCTAATTTAGTTTTCATCTGGGGATTTTTAATTTGCTCGCTTTCTAATTTTTTGAGTTGCATGCCCAATTCATTAATCTCTGCCCTCCTTAATTTGTTAATATATGCACTCAAGGATATAAATTTCCCCCTGAGAACTGCCTTGGCTGCATCCCACAGAGTTTGATAAGATGTTTCATCATTGTCATTCTCTTCAATGAAATTGTTGATTGTTTCTATGATTTCTTCTTTGACTAATTGGTTTTGAAGAATCATATTATTTAATTTCCAATTAATTTTTGATTTGCCTATCCAGGTTCCCTTACTAATTATTATTTTTATTGCATTATGATCTGAGAAGGTTACATTTATTATTTCTGCTCTTTTGCATTTGTTTGCAATGATTCTATGCCCAATTACATGGTCAATCTTTGTGAATGTACCATGTGCAGCTGAGAAGAAGGTGTATTCCTTTTTGTCCCTATTTATTTTTCTCCACATATCAATTAAATCTAATTTTTCTAGGACTTCATTCACCTCTCTTACCTCTTTCTTATTTATTTTTTGGTTTGATTTATCTAGATCTGACAGAGGAATATTTAGATCTCCCACTAGTATGGTTTTAGTATCTATTTCCTTCTTGAGCTCTGCCAGTTTCTCCTTTATGAATTTGGATGCTATGCCACTTGGTGCATACATATTGAGCAGTGTTATTTCCTCATTGTTTATACTGCCTTTAATCAGGATGTAATGACCTTCCCTGTCTTTTTAAATCATATCTATTTTTACTTTGGCTTTGTCAGAAATTATAATAGCCACTCCTGCCTTTTTTTTTTTTCTCATTTGACACCCAAAAGATTTTGCTCAAGCCCTGAACCTTAAACTTATGTATGTCCACCTGCTTCATATGTGTTTCTTGTAGACAACATATGGTAGGATTTTGGTTTCTAATCCACTCAGCTATTTGTTTCTGTTTTATAAGCGAGTTCATCCCATTCACATTCAGAGTTATAATTATCAGTTGTGCATTCGCTGACATTTTTGTATCCTCCCCTTTTCCTACCCCTTCTTCTTAAACTATTTCCTTTTAAACCAGTGGTTTGCTATTAAGCCGCTATCCCTTATCCCCTCCCTTGATTAACTTCCCTTTCTACCCCCTCCCTTATTATTCCCCTCTTCTTGTTTTTAAAGGCCTAATCAATTCCCTCCCCCTTCTTCTCCCCTCCCTTTTTTGACCTCCCCACTCCCGTGCTCCCCTTGGTTTATTCCTTCTGACTTTCTCAGAAGGGTTAGATAAAGAGTTTTATATCCCAATGCATAGTATAGCTACTCTTCCCTCTCCGGGTTGATTACACTGAAAGTAAGGTTTAAATATTACCTCTTAATGCTCTCTTCCTCTCCTTCTTATAATAGTATTTGTCCCCTCTCCTTCCCATGCCCTCTTTGTGTGTAATAGAATATCCTATTTTTCTTATTCTCTCAAGTTTCTCTTGGTGTCCCCTACTATTCACCCCCCTCTTTCCCAACCCCCATATCATCTTAGACCATTTAGTATTCTACCCTCTCCCTATGAATTATTCTTCTGATTACTATAATAGTGAATACTATAATAGTGAATAGAGTTCACTACAGAGAATTATACATAGCATTTCTCCACATAGGAATACAGATAATTAGATCTTACTGAGGCCCTTAAAAAGGCAAATTTAAACATTATGAGTTTTCTTTCTTTCCCCTCTGTATCTTATTTACCTTTTCATGTTTCTCTCGATTTTTGTGGTTGGATATCAAACTTTCCATTTAGCCCTGGTCTTTTCTGTGCAAATACTTGGAAATCTTCAATTTTGTTGAATGCCCATACTTTCCCCTAGAAGTATATAGTAAATTTTGATAGGTAGTTGATCCGTGGTTGCAGGCCCAGCTCTCTTGCCTTTCTGAATATCATATTCCAAGCCTTGCAGTCTTTTAGCGTGGTGGTTGCCAGATCCTGTGTGATCTTGATTGGTGATCCTTGATATTTATTGTCTCTTTCTGGCTTCTTGTAAGATTTTTTCTTTTACTTGGAAGCTCTTGAATTTGGCTATTATATTCCTTGGTGTTGTCTTTTCTGGGTCTAGTGTAAAGGGTGATCTATGGATCCTTTCAATGTCTATATTGCCCTCTTATTGTAGAACTTCAGGACAATTTTGCTGAATAATTTCTTTTAGTATGGAGTCCAAATTTCTATTAATTTCTCCTTTTTCAGGGAGACCAATGATTCTCAAATTGTCTCTTCTAGACTGGTTTTCTTGGTCTGTCACTTTCTCATTGAGATATTTCATGTTTCCTTCTATTTTTTCAGTCTTTTGACTTTGTTTTATTTGTTCTTGTTGTCTTGAGAGATCATTAACTTCTAATTGCTCAATTCTAGTCTTTAGGGGCTGGTTTTTGGCTATAATATTTTGGTTTTCCTTTTCAATCTGGTCATTTCTGGTGTTCAATTTGCTTATCAGTTCATTTGATTTCTGAGCCTCACTTTCCAATTGCAAAATTCTGCCTTTTAAACTGTTATTTTCTTTGCCTGATTTCCTTTTGAGCTATTTCCCATTTCTCTAAGCAAATCTTTTCCAACTTTCTTGTCATCTCAGTTTTGAACTCTTCAAGAGCTTGTGACCAGTTGTCATTATTTTGGGAGGGTCCAGATGCTTGTTTGTTCTCCTCTTCTGTTTGCTCAGTTGTCTGGATTTTCTCTGTGTAAAAGTTGTCCAGTGCTAAAAATTTCTTCTTCTTGTTAATCTTTCTCTTCTGAACTTCCTGATTCTGGGTTGCCATTGTTAGTCCAGCAGCTTCTCAGCTTTATCCTCACGCTTAGGGTCTGTCTGTGCTCTTTTGGGTCCTGAGGTCTGAGGTCTGGTTGTTCTCAAGGTCAAGCCCCTTGGTGGACCCTCTTGCTTGATCCTCTGCTGGAGGTTCCTTTACAAGTCTCAGGGCGCTGCTTCCACAGTCGTATACCTGTCTGCACTGGTTCCCCACCAAGGGTTTCAGAGCCCTCGCTCGCGCCTGTGTCTGCCTCCACCCGCGCCTCCGCCTGTGCCTGTGCTCTGAGCCCATTCTCAGAGTCCGTGTGCGTTCTTTAGCTTTTTGGGGTCCTAAGTCTTGCTGCTCTCAGGAACAGGCCCTGGAGCTGCCAAAGACTCAATGGGTGCCCCAAACTTGCTCTATTTCTTTTTAGCTGGCTTTGGCGTTATAGGTGGTGTGTGTGGAGGGTGTGTGTCGGGGGTGGGGGTTGCTCAGCCCGCGATTTAGTGAGAGCTGTTTCACCCCTTTATAGCATGGAAATGTCCCGATTCCACATACCTTCCACGCTGCGCCCTGTTGTGGGGTCCCTCTGTTCGTCTGGATTTGTTTTTATGTCCCCTTGAGGAGTCCTGTATGTTTCGGTCAGGAGATGTTAAGAGCTGCTTTTTACTCTGTCGCCATCTTAACCCAGAACCCTGTATAGTTTTTTGTATTTCTATTTGATATCAGTTTGAATAAGTTTATTTGCTATTATGGACATTTAACACTAGCTTGTATTTTTTTTTTTGCACTGTAAGACAACCTTAGGATTTTAAAGGAAAGAAAGTTTAATTTTAAGATTGAAGCTACTGTATGTTTCTTCTCCCACTTCCTCTCTGAATAAGGGTGGAAATAAAGCTTTTTATTTATCTGTAAACAAGCCTCTTAGGATAGTGTAGCAGAGAAAAATGGACATGGGTACTATGTAGCCATTCTAAAGATCTCTTGATTTCTGACACCCAGAAGACTGCTCTTAATCTTAGTGAGGCCAAAGTCCTCTAATCAGAGAGGCTTTGGAAAGAGATAAAGAGCATAAATTGGAGTATGTGGAGAAAGTAAGGGAAAATCCTGACGATTCAGGGAGAAGAGGTATGTAGCCTTGGCTCTTGGAAGGGAAGGCCATTGGTCACATATGGCTGTGTCTTCTTTTCTCCGTCCTGCTTTTTATTATTTAATTAATAATTATAAATTAAGACAATTTCTGGAGAATTTAATCATAATATTATTCAATATATATGATCTTTGTGTAACTAGCATTTGATAGGAAGAGAAACAAGTCTTGAGTATAAAGTTTGAGGTTTCTTTCCCCATGAAGGAGTAGGGATCAGAAGCATATTTTGAACCTAAAAATTATTGCCCTTAGATTAAATACTTGGGGTTCAGAAATTTATAATTCTAGCCTGTAATACCCATTCTGAGGAAACACCTACTCAGAGTGGCCAATCACTTTTCATTGTATATGTAAATCTTGGAAACTTCTCAGCTCCAAGATGCAATTGGTGAGATTTGTTGTTTAAGGTGAAAGCCATTGGAATTGTAGCTAATATTAATTTTGAGTTTGAATTCAGGTGTAGTTGTTTAATAGATCATTGAACTGTATCCACCATTCAAAAAGAAAGAATAACCCTGACTCTTACCTGAAGTCAAACAGTGTTATAATTCTTTCCCTGCCTTTTCCTTTCAAAGCAAAGTGAAATAATAATTGAAGCCCCAGAATTTTGAATGTGTATGACAATCAAGTATGTTTCATTACTTAAGAGACTGTACCCCACCCCAAGTTTTTGTTTCAATTGGAGTTACAATGAATCTCTTGTAAGTTAACTCATTTGCATAATCACTGAGCATGAATGGAGTAACCTATTTATAAACACAAACCAAACAAGGAACCAAAAAAACACACTAGAATTATAATATGGGAGTCCAGGTTTTGTTTTTATTTACACAGGAAATGAACACCCACAGAAGAGAACCTTTTGGGAACAGCCAAATATGAAAAAATCCAGATGACTACTCCAAAGACCTGAGTCACAGAAGTCCATGATTTGGAGACAAGCTAAAAGAACAGTTCACATGGCAAAACAATCCCTGGAGGGGGCAAGCCTCCCTAAGACTGATCAATCTTAACTATTAACCCTAGCCCAATTATTACTATTGTTGTGGTTCAGTTACCTTGAAAAAGGTAACTTATAATGATGTACAACCTTGCATTCTGATATTAGGTATAATTATTTCTGTAACAAATGTAAATTTTCAAAATGTATTTCCCCTTCTATTAGCTCAATCTAACCTCACAATTATTCCACCAGAAGATAGCACACTTAGCAAGACTTAGCACAAATATCTTAGTAAACACTTATTGCAGATTTGATTAGGAAGAAAAGATACATACCAGACCCTAGTATATTACCACATAACAGAACATAACCCTTAATAGCAAAATAGCATGGGCATTTAGGAATTAAACAAATTTGACTTATAAGTAAAGGAGAAGTCAACATTTGCTTGGCTTATGGAACCAAGAATTAGATGCTAACAGAATCAGGCCTAAACATACTCTGAAAAAAGGCACTAGTAAATTTCAAAAGTTCCATTTCCAAGCAAATAGAATTAGAATTTAGCTTTATTGCCTTACACAATCTATACAAACCATACACTCACTTACCTTGCCTTCACTTGTTAAATTTATATAAAAAAGGAGCAGATGTGGGGACAGCATAAGAAGATTAGGGGCTTCCATTCCAGCAAGGCTATGGAATGCCTATTGCAACCCAGTTTTCAAGGTCTCTGGGAAACAGCTTAGAAATTGCTAAACACATAGTCTGTTCCCTAGCATGCAAAAAATAAATATTGTATGTTCTTCCAAGAAAATAATAGTACAGGAGTTCTGTGAGAAGAACATACAGTATTCTATAAGAAACTGGGTCATACGTTGGCATGTCAAATTGATATGCTACCTGTGATTTATTATCCTATAGAAAACTCTGCTTAAAGCTACTTAGGTAATCTAAACCCATTGTCTCCATCTTGTAAATGATTACCAACCATTGTCCCTGCAAAAGGCTTACCTAATCCCTTAGCCTATGTCATTTTCTCTATAAAGTATATTCCCCAACTCATTAAACTTTGTCATTGCCCAGCAAGAGGGTATCTGTGTGTCTGATCTGTCAGTCTGGCAGTTCAACCCTCCTGTAATCCCAGAATCATTTTTCTCATCCCAGTTTGAAGACTCATGAGCTATTTGTAGAGCAGGCCTCTATATTTCTATTCTGGTTTTGTTGCTGACTGGATTAGGGGTCCCTAATGGCTGCTGTAGAAACAAGCTAAATGGAGCAATTAGGAAAGTAACCTATATATCTCTCCTATTTTTCCATCTTTTTCCCCTACTACTTTTTGATTAAAAAAATTACTAATTTATGGCCAGTTTCATAATTTTCCCTCTTACATAATAATACCTGAGCATCTATATCAAGGGACACATGCACACGCTGAGAGGATGCCAGAAGTCTTGTGGTTTCCTGGCACTCAGTGTTCCTGGTGTTTGGAAGACCAAACTCTGACCTGGACTGAGGTCAAGTCTGGCAAATCAGAGAGACCCAGAAAAGTAATATAATGGAAGATATATTTCAGTTCTAGGGAAGGAAGGCATTCTTTTGCACTGGAATCATGGTGAGAGGATGCAGCTAGGAAAGCTCTAGTGGGCGAGCACTGGCTAAGAGAACCCTGGGGTCCCTGAGGTCTGGCTGAAAAGCTGGTGCAGCCATTGGAAGAAAGAGGCTTATGAAGGGTACAACCAACTACATGTAGCTGGTGCCTTTTCTTTCTCTGACCTGCTTTTTATTATGTAAGGAAATATTATAAATTAGTATACAGTTGCCATAAATTTTTAATCTTAAGTCATTCATGGGAAGCATGTTATTAGAGAAAAGTCTTAAGTTCTATACTTTGTTCTATGAATCAAATACTTATCCCCAATCAACAATAGTTTGATCTTACAGTCTATATATCTTTCTGTCAATTGTGTAACTGTGAAAATTTAGTCTCTTGGAGATCTATCTATCAGATGACAGAAACATCTATTAGGAATATATAGACTTCAATATATTATCAGTTTATGCTTAAGAAGTTGTGCCAAATCCAGGATATGTAGTGATAAGTTGTTTTATGAAACCCTCAGGAACCCCTAAATCATCCAAAATAGGATTAGTAGGTTTATCCTAGACCAGTGATGGGCAAACTGTTTAAAGAGGGGGCCTGTTGAGAGCCATTGGATGTAGAGAGCCATTGGAGAAATAGGATCAAATTTAGGGCCTGTTATCTGGATTCCCTATGTGACCAATCCAGGCTGAGGCAGTCTTTGTGTTTGGTTCTGGTCACCTGAGCCCTGAAAAGCTCTGGAACCAGCAGGTAGGTTAATTCAAAAACAACTTGATCCCTCCAGAAGGCTATTAGGAGTCATTTAGAGAAACAGTCTGTAATAGATATTTTATCTGGATCCCATTACAAAATCATCGGCAAGTAAAACCGTGTGTATGATTTTTCTGCACTGCATGTCAGGACGCAGACAGAATGGGCCATCTAAGGTAAAAATCTGAGGCTCCTCTTTTGACTCAATTTTAGATCCCCACCTTTCTTAATATTCTTATTGGAAAGCTTTGGGTCTTTAGCAGACCAGCATCTACTGAGTTAATGATTCCTCTCCTTGATAATTAAGAAGCCTGAACCCTAACAAACATTACTTAGATAAGACTGCATACTTAGATAAAACTGGAGCCTTTAGTCTGGACTTTATTTGACCAGGTGCAAACCTATAATCCAGAGCATCTCCATAAAATATTTCCGCTCCCAGAATTATCCCCTACTAATTGATGGTTGGAATTTGGCCATTGTCTTGGTACTTATACCTTTACTCTTTAGACTTTAATGGGTTGTGTATGATTTGTTACCCCTTCACAACTATGACTCTTTCTTTGTGTTCTTTGTTTGAAATCAGTATATAATAAACTCCAAAGCCCACAGAGTTCAGATCAACATGGGCTAACCACTAGTCTGGTTGTCCTCATTTTCCTTTTCCTGTCTTAACAATCCTATGCCACCAACGCCACTCAGGACCCCAAAACCATATAGGGAACTGGCTCTCTATAGGGGCCAAAGGAAAGGAAATGCTCATCTGTCAGTCTGTTTCTAAGGCAACTCTTTTGAAGTTTAATTGTATTGTATCCTACTCATTGAATTAGTCAGATTAGGAATAATGTCTCAGGGCTAGATAGAACATTTCAGGTGGCCACATCTGGCGTGGGTGGGGGTGGGGGGGTAGTTTGCCCATCACTGTCCTAGACTAAACAATAAATCTTCAAGTACCCAAAGCACTAAGCCTTGAGAGTAGTAGATATAATCAAATCTTAAGTACCTTTTGTCTTAGAGGTTTCTCACATTATATCTATTATATCATTGATGGCTGAACCTTTTGGAGACCCATGCCCTGCCCCACTCTCCCCAGACTGTGTGCCAGTGCCCATCCCCATTGCATGCCATGCCACATCCCCAACTGTGTGCAGTGCTCCACCTACCCCTGGGTTCAAGGGCAGGGCTGTGGGGAGGGGCTGAGCTGCAGGTTAGGGGCTGAGCTGCAGGTTAGGGTAGCCTGCTCCTGCCAGAGGTGGGGCATAGGTGTGATGATGCTCAGGTTAGAGGTAGTAGAGGCAGGGTCTCAACCAGTGCTCAGATGGGCTGGGCTCAGCCCTTGGGACAGAGGTCAGAATGCCCCACCCCCTGTATTTAGGGGCAGGACCAGGCTCCCAGCTGGCCAAGCCAGGGGCCCACAGAGAGGCCTCTACATGTCATTTTTGGCATGCATTCCATAGGTTCACCATCATGGTCGAGACCTCTCCCAGGTAGTTGGAATCCTTCTTTCTTTGTCTTCATTGGTAGGAGCTATAACCTATAGAATGGTATACTCTCACAAAACAGCAAAATGGGAGTCAAAGTAGGAAGAAGTCAGGCCATGTTGCCTAAGTTTTCATCAAAACAAGTTAAGTTTCATTTTCCCACCCTAAGTCCATTTCAGATAGATAGGATTGAAACAGTCCTTGTTTTGATACGTTAAAAGGCTATAGGTCAGAGTTAGCAAACATCTTCAAAATCAAGTGCCCAAACTGCACTTTCAAGCTGCCTTTCAGGCCCTCACCCTGACAGCCTATACCAGGGGTCGGCAACATATGGCTCTCGAGCCATATCTGACTCTTTTGAGGGCCAGATATAGCTCTTTCTGCAGGAGCCATAAAGTCAATTTTTTTTTCAGGCGCTGTTACAGGAGCGTGCACTGTGAGCCACGTGGCATTTATGGCTCTCACGGCCAAAAAGGTTGCTGACCCCTGCCATATACCCTGGAGAGCTCAGGGAGGAAGTGCTTGTATATGGCTACTGGGCAGAGTGGCAGGGCATGTGAAAAAAGAGGGGGAGCAGTGGCTCCCCCCACCTCCAGCATACCTGGGCACCCATGCCATGGCTTCACCAACACTGTTACAGTATATACAGATAGATGGGATTGAAACTGTCCTTGTTTTGATTGGTTAAAATTCACTCGAATAATTAGGATAATTGGTTTTAACAGAAGAAAAACAACTGCTTGATCACATGGGTCAATGAAGATATGATTGGGGCGGCAGCTGGGTAGCTCAGTGGATTGAGAGTCAGGCCTAGTGGCGGGAGGTCCTAGGTTCAAATCCAGCCTCAGATACTTCCCAGCTGTGTGACCCTGGGCAAGTCACTTGACCCCCATTGCCTACCCTTACCACTCTTCCACCAAGGAGCCAATATATAGAAGTTAAGGGTCAAAAAAAAAAAAAGATATGATTGGGGATGTAGACTCTAAGTGACACCCTAATGCAAATATTAATAATATGGAAATAGGTCTTGATCAATGACACATGTAAAATCCAGTGGAATCCCTGGTTGACTGTGGGAGGGAGTGGGAGGTAGAGAGGGAAAGAACATGAATCATGTAACCATGTAAAAATATTCTAAATTAATTAATTAAAAATTTTCATATAAAAAAGATACTTGGTTTTATAAATCTTGCATTTTCATTAGCTAGCTTTCAGGATATTCTGCATTTTGATTAGCTAGCTTTGAGGATAAGATTATAAGCCAAGAATGAGGGGTGGCTTAAGAGTGCCAATTCTTGGGAAAATGAAAAAAAAGAGCCTTTGACCCACTGATGTGCAAGATTCTTTTCAGCAGGTGGTCATTTCTCTCACCATGTATGCCAATCAGTTGTCTTTCCTTTCCTTAATTGTCCAAAGTATATATAAGACCCCAAGTTCTTCGGTTCCTTGGAAATTCCCATGGAGGAAATTCCTACTTGTGGTACATTTTTCTGGAGATATTGTTCCCAGGGTCCCAAAGTTTGGCCATGTGTGGTGGCCATAAAAGCTCTGTCTCCCTTGTCCTGATTAAAGATGTAGTAGGATTGGTAAATGATGTGGACCAGCCATTCAGCAACCCTGAGAAAAAACAGATGGACCAGAACAAATGCTAAACTACAAGAACAACAAAAACAACTAGAGTGATTCTTTCTAAGCTTTTGGTGATATGGACAATTGTGTGACCAGGAAGTTATTTTAAGGGGGTCCATGAATTTTATGCTAATCCATAAATTAAAAAAATATACATTTTTGTTGTGCTGAATAGTCTCACAAATATATGACTAGTTTTCAGACATATATAGATATTAGGTAACTCTCAATCTCCTCACTAGTGTTTCCCAAATGACCAAAATTACTTTGTATATATTTTGTATTAACTTATGTAACAATCTTGTTAAGAGTTGAAATGCCTGTTTTGAGTTGGAGGGAAAACTAGAAGTTTCCCTTTTAAATCCATACCTACTAAGAATACTGAAGCAGTTAAATTGGTGCTTGCTCAAATGGCTAAGGTCCTGATTAAAAAACAGACATGGAAAAACTGTTGGTCCTAATCCTCTTCCCAGGCCTTATTTCAGTTAAGTGTGATTAACACAAATTTCTTCTCTTCTGATAAAGACTGCATCTCCATTTTCTTATCCCAAAGGAACCAAAGCAAGAGGAAAAGGATCTATATGGAGAAAAATGTTTATAATGCCCATTTTTTTGTGTTAACCCACAATTGGAAACTAGGGTGGTATCTTCCTATTGGGGAATAATTTTAAAAATTGTGGTTTACAACATTATATTCAGAGAATCTCATTACTGAATTTTCCAGTCTGTTAAAACAAAGAGGATAATGACTGAGTCGACTATAAATTGGTATCCCAGGAACTAAAGTTAAAGAGAGCAAGCAAACCTAAAGAACCAGAGGGCTGTCATAGTCACTCTAGCCTCTGGCTATTGTGTCTTTCCCAAGTTTTTGTGATGTCATAAAACTTGGCTCTCCCCTTTCCTAAATTTTAATCATCCCCTTTTCTATAGTTCAATGTAAGTCCCAATGCTATGGTCCTGTGTGTTTTCCCAGATTGTAGTCAGTCTGCCAGAATTAAAGACAGACCCATTTTTATTACTACTTTGGTAGTTGTATTTTTTTTTTAGGTTGACAAAATGTAATAGAATATTATTGGGCCATAATAAATAAAGTGGACAACTTCAGAGAAAGCTGAGCAAACCTTAATTGATGAAGAGTGAACTGAGCAGAACTAGGAAAATGATTTATATGATGATAAAAACATTATGAAGAAAAATTTAGAATTCTATCAGCACAGTGATAAACCATGAGTCCTAAGGAATGAAGATGATACATGCCCCTTACCTTCTTATAGAAAGCTGATTCATTTAAAATACAGAAACATGTGGGAAGCCAATAAGAGAATAGATAAAAATCTGAGACTCCTCTTTTGACCCCTTTTGTGATCCTTGTGATTTCTTGTTGAAAAGAATTGTGGTCTTATTGAAAAACTTTAAGTTCATAGCTAAACAGCAGTTAAAAGGGTTAACACCATTCCCCTTTGGCCAGGAATGCAGATGCCCAATATAACCAAGGCCAAAACCTTAGCAGGGGGCAATTCAACCCAGAGAAAAATATTCCCTGACTTGGCTTTCTGATAAGAACCCAGTCAAAATTCAGCCTTGGCTTTGTTCTATTCTGAAGTCAAATGAGATTTTTTTGTGTTTTGATATGACATAATTTGTAACTTCTGCACATCTGTGAAGTTTTGGGGGGATTCTTTTGTGTGAAATGAGTCTTGAAATATATATAATAAACTCCATGCTCCTAAAGACAGAGCTGGAAGCATGAGCTAAAAGATGTTCAGTGTCCTTTATTTCCTTATCAACTAAGCTGTCCTTATCAGATTATCAGAGATGATAGAGAGAAACAGACATTTTCAGATGTTCCTAATGTGGGTATTTGCTTTGCATATGTAGATATATATTTATTGAGGGATTTATTTTTTTTTTCCATTAACAAAAATTGCTCAGTGGAGAGGGGTAGTTGAAGGTGTCAACCTTGAAAAACAAAGAACCACCAAAGTAGTTAGAAAGAACAAATCTTTACATCAGGACAAGGAAGACAATGCTCTATTCACCACTACACAGAGTCATGCACAAGATACCACATAGAGACAAGCTCTGGGACTATGGGAATACTGTCTCTGGGAAAATGCACCTTGAAAGGAGATTTTTCCAATGAGCTGAAGAATTCTAATGTGGGTTTTTCAGTAGGCAGTAAGGGGCAGTAATAGGAATGGGACCCTCATACTCTGAAATCTTGAATTTCCCACTAGTGAGCACTGGTTAAACAACTGCAAAACCTGTGGTTTCAGCATTAGTCAAGCATGAATTGCCGATTGTTCAATTACCCATTCTGTGAAGAGAATCTGTAATATTCTATACTGGGCATCAGCTTTGTGCCTAATCTGTTTTGTTAATTACTCATATTGTTCTTAGAAATAATTACCCATAGTGGTCCTCCAATATACTGCATCCTGTCCTCCCTCCATATTCTCATTTTAAAAGTGCAGCAAGACCTCTCCTGCATTGATAAATGATGACAAGGTGGACAATGGGGGAACATGGAACTTGTGCACTGGAGGAATCCCTCTATTTTGCATATGCTCCTTATTCCATATGGCAACAAACCCCAAAACATACCTCCATCCGAGTTTAGAATGCGAGACACCAAGCTACCAGACCCCAATAAATATGCCAACCCTGATCCACAGGGTATGGAAGCTGCTACTCTACAGCAGAGCTGTTACTATTAGCTCCAAAGAGGCTATTCTACTAGCCCTTGGGCTTATCTAACAGCTCTAAGGCTACCTGATTAGCCTCTAGACTATTCCATCTGCTATTAAGCCATTATACCACCAAAAACCACTTCTGCAAATAAAATTCTTTTCTTACTTCTGGACTGAATGGAATTTGAGTCTTGTCTCCTATTCTTGGGGGTGGGGTGCTCTGCTATGGGTGTGTTTCTCATACACCAATTCTATATAGACTGAGGTCATTGGGTATTTAAGGTTTATTGTTCAGTCTAAGACAAGGGTCAGTCTGGGACTTCTCCGAAAGCAAGTTCCCAAGGGAGAAAGGTAAATTTGGGGGTTCCATAAAACAAGGCTATTAAAGGTCAGATCAATTTTAAAAAATTATTGGAACAAAAAAAGAGAATAAACTATTAAAAAAAACAGACAAGAAAGACAGCATTTAGCTGATCTAATCTTGTTTCTCTCAAACAGCTGTGGTTGACATTGTCCTAATTGTTTTTTTGTGTTCTTTGTGGTTGGCATTGTTGTGGAAGAGCTTGAGATTAACCTGGGTCAGAAAGGGTGCTACCTCAAGAATGACAGACTTTGATGATTATCTTTAAAAATAGAGAAATTTATTAAGTTGAATTTATTGAGTTGAATATGAGTTGAATGACTAGGAGGCAGGTGCAGGTCTGCCTCAATGAAGAGAAGTAATACAGAGATTTTATATTTTAAAAGGATCAGAAATGGGGGTAGTGTGGTATATGGGTGTGAGGTTTTTCCGAAAAGCATAGGTGGCCCTGATTGTGAAAAGCACAGGAGTCTCTGACTTTAGCTCCCAATAGTGAGAGTGGACCCCAGTTAAATCAAATCACAGACTGGCCAGAATCACTTCCTACATGAGGCCCCCCAAACCCCTCCTTGCTGTTCTTTGTAAAAACTGTTTGTTCTTCCAAGAAATTACTGATGCAGGGATTCTGTGAGAACCTTGATTAGATGGTTATGTTAACTTTGAAAAAACAGAACTATTAAATAGTCATAAAAGCCACTCTTTAATCAAGGGAAAGGGGGAACAGGGCTGATTAGACCTCCAAACAGAGCTATGCCTTATGCAGAGAGAACTGCTTGCTCTATTCCCTGATACCCTGGGAGTGCCACTGGGATAGATGATGACTCCAAGGAACAAAAGAAGTTGGGGAACTTATATACCATTTGGGAAGATCCAGGGGCTGGGAAAGATGACTGACAGTATACTGGTAAGGATGGGATTTACAATCAAGCTTGGGAAAGGAATACTAGCCAGAGGCTAGGGTGTAAGGGAAGGGGCCATTTACAATGGATACTCAAGGATGGTTCCTGCCCAGGTGTGCCTACCTGGGAAAGTGTCTTTGATACAATGGGGAAGACTACAGAAGACAAAAGGGTATTTAGCATTTACCCTAGGGTCCACTACTCAGTCTACAACTGCTAGCCTGAGATGCCCTTCAGGGTGGATTCTCAAGGGAACAGGGAACAGGGAATAAGCACAAGCTTTGGGGATCTCCAATTTACAAGCTATTTCTAAAACTTGGGGTTCATCAGATCTCACTAGGCCACAAGTTTGGAGTAGCTAGATTCCACGTTGACAGTTACATATTTATATGTGATTTATTATCCTATAGAAAATTCTGTCTAAGCTTCTGTGAGGTAAACTAAATCATTGTACTAAGATTGTAAATCATTACTAACCATTGTTCATGTAAAAAGCTTACCTAATCCCTTAGCCATCTATGTCACTTTCTCTATAAAATACTAGCTGTGATCAATAAACCTTGCCTCTGATTGCTACCACCTTCAGTGGCCCTCCTGACATGTCATCCTCAGCACTCTCATTTTCTTCACCCCTGCAGGGATTTCCCCTCCAATGTTTGTCAGTATCACCAGACACCTGGCCACAAAGGAGTGTGAATTGTATACCTCAAGGAATGAATTGTTGTCTTGAGATGCAAAGGGAAGGTACATATCTGTGCTGGTCAGGAAGACTTGGGAAAGGCTAAGGAAACATAACTCTCAGACACTCCTTTTATCATACAGTTCCTTTAGTTCCTTTCTTTAGCCTACACAGCTGGGGTGCAAGAATGGGAATTCTTCCCATATTCATACTCTTTGATCTGGATCCCTCTGGAGTTTGGGGGACCTCCAGGGGACATTAGAGCACTGAAGAGCTCTGAGAGGCATATAGGAGAATATGACCTTTTATAGAGAAGGGGTGGGATTGAAATTTCTCTCACTCCCCTCATCCAGAGTTTCAATTCCCTAATTAGGAGCATAATCATGAGTCGTTCATCTGTTTCATAATTATATTTGTAAAAGGAGAATTACTATAAACTTGGAGCTTTTAAAATGGCCCTATTAGACCAGGAGGCTAAACCCATTTTGACCCCTAGTGGTTACATTTGTGTGTATACTTGATATTTTTCCTTCAGTAGATTGTAAACTCTGGGAGGGCAAGGACTATTTTGTTTTTGTCTTTGTAACCTGACCCCTTACCACAAAGGTTGGTACTTTAGTAGGTGCTTAACAAATGTTGAATGATTGATTGCAGCTGGCTAGTTGTTTACTATCTCCTTTCTTTTGCCCTTTGACTTCATTTTCAGATAGTACCGTAATACTTCATGACTTGAAATCATACAATATTTTGGGGAAAAAACTGGTATTAAAAGATAGGTCATTGTTTCAGGAAAAAGCTTGGTGCAATCTTTTTCAAATTCCATTTTTCAAAGGCAATTCAGCCCACTCTTTGCCTACATGATATGATTAAGAGTGAAATAAGTAGAACCAAAATAACATTATATACAGCAATAGAAATTTTAAGAATAACTTGTGTATGTCCACCCCAGGATAAGAAAAACCTGATAAATAGAAATGTTGTCAAGTGATGTCTTCTCTAGTGTGGGGAGGGAGGGAGATACTTGTGAATTTTAATGTAACAAATAAATTTAAAAATAAAAATTTATTTTCAAAGGACTTTCTTTTTAGAACTAGAAATAGCCTTAGAGATAATAGTTGCTTTTTTCCCCCTAGAAACTCTTTACTTATATTGATTTATTTCCATTTACTTCCATTATGATTACAACTTCCCTTTTTAGTCTAATTTCACTCCCTTCTGTGTGCTGGTCAAACTGCACTATTTGTGTTTTATATTCTATCAATTTTCATCTCTATAGGTCCTCTCCCATTCTTGGAATGTACTCCTTCAAAATCCCAGTCTTGTGTACTTTACTTTTCTTCAAGGTTGAGCTCAGGTATCTTTTCCTCCATGAAACCTTTTAAGATTCCCCTTCCCCAGGTGAAAGTTATTCTCTCTCCTCAAATTTCTTTACCCATAAGCACTGTGGATATAGCATTGGATCTGGAATCAGAAAGATCAGTCATATGCTCTGATTAAGAAGCTAACTTCAAGAGTACTTGCTCTCCAGAGTCATTATGAAGATAAAATGAGAAAATATTTATAGTGCTACCAACTTTACCATATACCAAATATACCAAACTTAAAGTGGTATATAATGCTAGCTATTATTATTTTGGTTCAGTTCTTTGCCCTTTCTGTCATGCCTTTCATCATGCTTTATTTTTATGTTATTCTAAATGCTAAATGCTAAGTTCTGTCAGGGTTACATGTGTAAGAATTAATGTTTAATGTTTTGACTAAAATATATGAAGATTATAAATAATAGGGGTAGTTGCCAATTCAAAGTATTATTGTTCAAAGTCAAAATGACCTTAATAGCTGTTATTTACAAAAGAGGTGGAAAGAGTGAAAGCAGAGAAATACAAAAGGGTAGAGAAGCCATTAGCCTATTTAACTAAATACTGCTCTTGTGCTCAACTCAGCCAGGACTTGTTGACCTTCAACAGTAATTAAACTCTCTCCAGAAGACAGGAAGGGAAAGCCAGCTATCCACTCACCCAAGTTCTATCCAAGAGGCAAGTTAAGTTAATGACTCGAGCTGAAGGTGATTCTTGAGGCCGACCAACCTTCTTCTTGAATCTGACTTCCCTCTTGAAGTCTAACTCCTTCTTGAAGTCGACTTCCTTCTTGGAGTCAACTTCCTTTCCTAGTCTCAGAAATTCAGGGCCTTTTATAGTGGGTTCTTATCCCTTCCCCTCTTTACAAGGGCCAATTACAGTGCCCAGAGGGCAGTGTTTGTGGGAACCAGTTCTCACCTTCTAGAGGGGTAAATACTCATCAAAAGGGTTCACAGTTTCCTGGCTGATTGAGTTTCTGAGGGTGTGAATTCACTAAGTGGTTTGCAAGCTCCTCCACCTAGTGCTAAGTAGGGTGTTCAAGGTTTGTTGATTCAGTTCAAAAGTAGACAAAGTAGAGTTAATCTTGTCTTTACAATCTGGTGTGGTACTAAGTAGGGGTACTTAAATTATTGTTAACCAAGTGTTAACTCAAAATAGACAAAGGGAATAAAGGATTCCTTTTCACAACTGTAAACTCAGAATAGACAAAGAGAACAAAGAATTCCCTTTTACACATGGTATAGTTTAAAATTTTTGTATTCTTAGCACATTTCCCTCTACATAATTTGTGATTAATAAATGTGTGGGGAAGAGCTGTTTGAATAATCTAAAAATAATTTAAAATTATTTAAAGATAAATTTGGAATACTAGGTTCTTATAGGGCAGATTTATTATTTTCAATATTAGACTTCTAGTTTATAGTAAAACATTAAAATTAATGTGTATGCTCTGAACACACACCTGCTTATGGTGGTCTCGATGAATCAGGGCAGCACAGCAAGGTGAAAATAAGATAGGCACCTGGAGGAACTGGGAAATAAGCTTAGAATGAACATGTTGCATTAAACTACATATGGCTACTCTGTAAAAATTTCATTTATTAGAGCAGTGATGGGCAAACTATGGTCTGTGGGCCAGATGGGAGGGGGGCCTGAAATATTCTCTCCAGCCACAGGAAGTTATTCCTAATCTGATGAATACAATGAGTAGGATACAATACAATGAAACTTCGAAAGAGTTGTCTTAGAAACAGACTGACAGATGAGCATTTCTTTTCCTTTTGCCCATCACTGATTTAGAGGATTACAGATTTAGAACTGAAGGGAACTCTCAAGCCATTTGATTGAACATCTCCCTGCCCTACTCCAGACTAGACTAGGAAATTGAGGCTGAGAAAGGTTAAATGATGTGTCAAGATCATAGTTATGGAGAACAGATTCAAATATCAATAAGTTATAGAGTACCACAAAAATTCAAAAATCAATGTTATAGAGAACAGATTCAAACTAACATTTTCACAGACTCGTTCCTTTCCTTCAGAATTCAACTCAAATGTCTCTTCTTACATTAAGCCTTTTTTTTCACACTCCTCCAAGATGCTCAGACCATTTTTCTTCTGTCTCCTTCCCCCAAACATTAAAAAAAAACAGACCGTATTTCTTGTTCTTCCCTATAGAACGTAAATTTGAGGGTACTTTGTTTATGACATTGTAACTGAGCCTAACAGTGCTGACATTCAGTAGGCACTTAATATATGCTCTGGGCCTCACTTTTTCATCTGTAAAATGAAGAGCTTTGATTAGTAAAGCAGAATTTATTGTTATTAATAAATAACATTTATTACTTTATTATTATGTCAGGTCCTGTGCCAAGCTCTAGTTAAAAAGGGGCAAAAAGATAGTCCCTATTCCCAGGGAACTCATATTCTAATAGGGGAAAGGATATGAAAAATATGTACTAATAAGATATAAATGCAGGATAAACTGGAGATAATCAGTAGAGGGAGGACTCTAGTATTATGGGGCACCAGGAAAGACTTCTTGTAGAATGTGGGATTTTAGGGAAGCCAAGAAACAGAGACAAGGAAGGGCCATTCTAAGCATAGGGAATAGGTAGTAAAAATACCTTGTCTGGAGTATATTTTATGAGAAAATAAGAAATTATTGTCACTGGATAATAGAGTGTGAACTATCCTATCATGTGGGAAGGGGAAGATGTGAAGAGTATAAGACAATTGGAAAGGTAGGAGACAGCCTGGGAAAGGTTTTTAATTCAAAATTGAGGATTTTATATTTTATTCTGTAATTTATCGATTAGAGGAGTATGATATACAGTCCAAGTCTGAGGCTACTCACTTCTGTCAATTTTCATTGGCTGCCACATGCTTGGGATCTCTGTCTCTGTCCTTGTCTTTCTGTTGGTCCAGCTATTTCTCTGTCCCTTCTTTTTTTCCTTTATTTATATTTACTTGAAGCTTCAGCTAAAGACTCACCTTTTGTGAGAACCTTTTCCTAGTGATTCTTATCATCAATTTATCCTCTCTAGTTATTTGAATGTTCTCTCCTCTCTTTAGACTTTAAGTTACGGGAGAGCAGGCTATTTTTTTTTTGCCTTTCACTGTATCCTCAACACCTAGCACAGGACCGGCACATTGGGGGACATAATAAACGCTTGTTGACTTGACTCTAGTCTCTTTCAGATCTAAAACTTTATCCTCTGATTCCTATCTAGGATGAACGGAAACAGTCATTGGCAGACAGAAACAATCTGTCCTTTTTAGGCTACAAAAGTAACTACACATAACAAGGAGAAGCAGATTGAAACAACTTTTCAAGAAGGCAGAGAAGGCTCTGGGGATCGCGCTTGCGCACTGAGGTTAAAGGAACTCAGGAAGCCGAATTTCTCCCTTCCTGCAGGGAATGCAGGTTTTTGCAACCACTTTGGAATACTTCCTTCCACTAGCGACCGGGGCCAATGCAGACTCACAGAGGAAGTCCAGTGAATGAGGCGAGAGGGCCCGAGCTCCGTACCTGAGGCCTCAGACTAGGTGAGGGAGGAGGAGCAGCCCAAGGCTCCCGCTTCCGACCACGTGACGGGCACCACCGCCCAATAAGGAAGAGTTACGTCCTTCGACGCGGTTTCCTCACCCTGGCAACGAGCGAGTGACTGGTTCCGGTGCTGCGAGGGCTCTGCCGCTGCGGGTGAGTCCTTCTCCCCTTCGCTCCTCTTTTCCCCACTCCCGCCCTCGTCCCGCGTTGGAGGGGGCTGGGGTCGGAGGCGGCGAGGGCGGGAGGGGCCACTCCTCTGAACCTCTCCCGAGGAGAGGGCTCCTGGTGGGGCTGGAGGTAGGGAGGAACAGCGGCCTCGGTTATCGGGACCCTATTTTTCCCGCCCCTTCTCCGTAACGTCTACCTCTGTCGGGGCTCTGGAGAGCCCTAGACGCGGCCTCCAGCCCTGGGAACCAAGTAGAGTCCTTCACTGCCATCCTTATCCTGTCCTCCCTTCCCCCTTTTTGTTCAAGACCTCCCTTTTCCCGCGCTCTCGCTTCACTTTCTTCACGTGAAATCAGGTGTCACCTCCTGTGGGGGTAGTTTCCTGAAACCTTACTCCAGTGGTTACTGTGAGAATCTCTGTCTCTGCGTCTCTTTGTCTCTGTCTTTCTGTCTCTGCTGTCTTTCTCTGCCTCTCCTTGTCTTTTTTTTTTTTTTTTGGTCTCTTTTTCTGTATGTCTCCCCGTCTCCCTCTTTCAGCCTCTCCCTACTCTTTCTTCCTTTTTTTTCCTTCCTACCTCCGTCTTCCCTCTTTCTCTGTCTCTTTTTTTCTATTCTCTCATTTCCTTTATCCACAATTACTTTGAATTTGCTTAGGAGTTAAATGTATCCACTTCCTTGAAAAGAACCCCGACTCAGGAATTTGGAGGATTTGGGTTCAAATCTCGCTTCTGATGGTAACTACTTGTATTAACTTTTGTCAACTCGCAATCCTTGCTTTTCCTAATTGTAAAATTAAAACAGAATGGCAAAGTCCTTAAGATGAGGGAGAGAAAGAAACAATTTTTGTCGTTGTGAATTTTTGTGTCTCCAGTGCTTTGACTTGTGCCCTACTCAAGTATATATTCAGTAGAACATTTGAATTGAATTATTCCCTTCCTCCTTCTTTATTAACTTTTATGGCTTTAAGGGTATGGATAGAAGTAGGTATCATCTGCCTTTACTCCCAAGCTGGGAAGTGGACCAATAGATATTTAGTTACTACCTCACCTTTTTTGTGTTCTAAGCACTGGGTATACAAAAAATGGCATAAGATTGTCCTTTCCCTAAAGGAGATTGTAATTGAATTGGGGAAGCTAATACATTAAAACAAATCCTCCCCAAAGTGAGTGAATGAGTTCAATTTAATTTCAGTTTTGTGTTTTCATGCTCTCAGCTCTGAGCACAATCCCTTGCTCAAAGAAGTGATTAGTAATAATGTTTGTTGAATCACATTTAGGTAGTCCTGAAAGAATAGGTAGGATTTGGGTATTGTGGTGACATAGGAGGGTAGGGGTAGAAATTGGGTAAATGACAAAAGTATAAGATATTTATATATGACAGTGGGTAATACATCTCAGCAGAAGGTGTAACTACAACTTCTATTGAGGAAGCCGTTATAAATAGCACTCAGGAAGGAGCAGCTAATATTAAGGGTCTTTAAATGTCAATCTTGGAGTTTGATTTTTTTATTCATTAAACATGTTGTACCATTGAAGATTTTTCTTGATAAAGATCTAAGCGATTTTTTTTTTGAAGATTAAAATAAGAGGCAAAATGGCCTATTGGATATAACAATATGGTCTTGAAGTCAGTTTTGCCTTAGTTTTCAAAACTATGATCACTGATGAAATACTTAACCCCTTAGTGCTCTCAAACTACTCTCAAATACTATACTTTATGCATGAGTTGTTGATTTGTATTGGTGGAGGACATTTTCACACTGGGAATTTCCTGCACTAAAAGAAATTATGGATCTAGGTTAAAAAAATCTGGTAAAACCATTGAGTGTTTTTGGGAATTATTGGCTCCTTTTGTAAGGAGAGTAGTAAAGGGAAAATTAAGTAATGATTTGTTAGTATTCAAATATTGCATTCTTTGGGTGTCCATTAAATGAGAATGATGATGGTAACAGATCAGTTTTTTCATAGTCTACAAATCATGGAATTTTAGAGGTAGAATGGACTTACAGATTAGCTAGTCCAGCCCCTCATTTTACAGGGGAGAAAACAGGCCTATTTTTTTACTGTCAGACAACGAGGTAGATCTGTGAATAGAACCTAGTTCTTCTATTTCTTAGTCCTGTGCAAATTCTATACTGCAGATAATCCCTGTTGTCAGACTTGCCACAAGACTTCTCCTTTAGAAATCTGCTTCTTGAGAAGCAAATTAAGGAAGTAGAAAAAATATTGAACTTTTGGGAGTCAGGAGATAACAGTTCAGATCCTGAGTTTGACATTTACATATTATATTATCTTGAGGAAGTCGGTTAACCTTTCTGAGTCTTAGTTTCCTTATCTCAAAAATGAGGAAAATAATATCAGTATTAAATACATCAGCGGGTTGTTTTAAAGAAAGTTTTTTGTTTACCTCAAAGTGCTATGCAAATATGATTTAGTATTATTTCCTTAGTAGGCAGCTAAGTGATACTGTGCAGAGAGCACTAGGCCTCCAAGTTCAAATGTGACTTTGAACAATTAATAGCTATTTGACCCTGGGCATGTCAGTGAACCTCGGTCTCTTTCAGTTCCCTCAGCTGTAAATCGAATATCATTATAGCACCCATCTCCCAGAGTTGTTACGAGGATCAAATGAAATAATATTTGTAAAGTGCTTAGCACAGTACCTTTATCTAGTAGATGCTTAATAAATACTTGTTAGCCTTGCCCCCTTTAATGATATCTTCAGTAAAAGAGTAATAAGAGAATTATAAATAGTAGAGAATATAATGGTAAATACAGTATTAGAGGCAGCTAGGTGACAGTGGATAGATAGAATGAGGATGACTTTAGTTCAAATACTGCCTCATACACTAGCTATTTGACTCTGGACAGGCTACTTGGACTTTGTTTTCCATAATTTCCCCAGCTGTAAAATGGGGATAATGATAGCATCTACCTCACACAGTTTTTTTGTGAGGATCAAATGAGTTAATATTTGTAAAGTTTGCACACTGCCCAATGTAAAGGAAAAAAGAAAAAGTAAGAGAAGTATGTTTCAATCTTCACATCACTGCTTTCGCTGGAGATAGATAGCATTTTTCATCATGAGTTCAGCTAAAAATGTTGTAGAAGAGAGAGAGACTTGAGACTGGGAAACTTAATTCTGTTGTTATAGTTTAGGTGACAAGTGAAAGGTGATTTGAGAAGGTGGAGAGTCAGTGAAGCTCAGGAAGGAGACTTTGGCTGGGTATGTAGATTAGAGTTATAGAGATACTAGCAGTATGTTGCCATAGAAGGAGTCCTGGATTGGCATATATAACACTACTTTGTGTGATCTTAGACAAAACTTCGAAGCTTCATCTGTAAAATGAGAAAGTTGGACTGGATGACCTGAGGACCCTTCCAGTGCTAAATATTTGATTGTTTCTATCTTTGTAATATTTCTCACATTGTTCCTTTTTCTCCTCTGATAATGCAACCACCAAGGCTTTAACCATTGAAGTAGTCTGCTGGTTGGTCTCTGCTTTCTTTCCACTCTAATCCATTCTTTACTCAGCTGTCAGATTTATCACCCTAAAATGAAGGCCTACTCATACCCTACGCCATTCATAAACTAGTAGCTCTGTTACCTCCAGGATCAAATATAAAATCCTCTGTTTAGCTTTCAGAGCCCTTATAACCTGGCCTGTTCCTACCTTTACGGTCTTTTTCTACCTTTTTTCTTTCCACATACTCTGTGATATGGGTCTCCTTTTGATTCATTGCACCTGACACTTTGTTTTCTGACTAAGCATTTTCAGTTGCTCTCTCATATGTGGAATTCTCTTTGTCCTCATTTCTGTCTTTTACCTTCCCTCAATTCTCAAATATGACCTAGTGTCTCACTTTTTAAAAGAAACCTTTCCTGGTCCTTCTTAATCTTACTATCTTCTCTATGAGACATGCACATGCCTTTTTTTTTTTTTTTTAAACCTTTATCTTACATCTTAGAATCAGTGCTAAATATTGGTTCCAAGACTGTTAAGGGCTATGCAACAGAGGCTAAGTGATTTGCCCTGAGTCACATAGGTAGGAAGTGTCAGCAGCTAGATCTGAACACAGGATCTCCCATTCTGGGTCTGGCTCTCAATCTACTGAGCCATCTAGCTGCCACCTATATGCCTTTTTTGTGCATGGTTGTTACATGTTGTCTCTCTTCCCCTGTTAGAATATATTTTGAGAACAGGGCCTATCTTTTGTTATTTCCTGATTCCCTAAAGCTTAGCACTCTGCCTGGTACATAGTAGTGTTTAATAAATGCTGGTTGATTGATTGATTCCTATTATATGTTCCAATGGTTGAGGGCAGAATATGGATGATGATCTGGCAAATAAGACTGAGGAAAAGCAGGAGAGATCAGTATTATAAAAATGGTGAGGAGATAATGCCCTGAAGTAAGACAAATGCTTTCAGAGTAGTCAAGGATAAGATTAGGGAAAAGGCAATTGTATCAACAGTTAAAAGGTCATTAGTAACTTTGGAAAGATTAGTTTCAGTTGAGTGGATTTAGAAGATTGTAGAAGAACCAAAAATGTGGATTGCATAGGAAACCATCAATTTCACATTCAGCTTGTTTCCTTTTGAAAAGTATATAGTGAATTTAACATATTAGTTTCAAAGCTGTCTTGTTCACCTTTTTTTCCCCCCTGAACCTTGTTTTCTATATTTTTCTTTCTTCTTTATCACTAGACCCTTTGGGCTCCCCTTCTAAATAAGAACCTTTCTAGTAATAAATATAATTAAAACAAAATCACATATTACCATGACCAAGAATGTTGTCTTATTCTACACTTCTAGTTCATTACTTCTCTGTTGGGGTTTTTTAAAAGGATAATGATGAGTTAGTTATGTTTCATCATCATCCTTTTTAAAAAACTCCCAACAATTTTTGTGAGGTATATGCTTGGTAGTGCTGTTACTGGGTCAGAGTCTTCATAGTTTAATGGCTTATAGAGTATTTTTTTTTTCCAAATTGCTCATGACCATATCTTAATATACAATCCTAACCCCCCATCCTCTTATCCTGTTTTTGTTAAGGAATGTTTCTCCTTCCAAAATTTTAATCTAGTCAGTTCTAGCCAGGAAGACTTAGAGATAACTCTAGGGTCAAATTTGTCTTCTTATCTCAACTTTATCTTGTTTGTTGCCTTATCATTTGTGCTTTTGAGGCCATGGGTTTTACTACTGATTGATTTATTTCTTAATTAAATCTCTCCTGTGAACTTCTTGGTGTTTCTTAAAATTTTTTTTCCCTTTATCTTTTTCTATTTCAGTTGTTCTTGCCATGAGTTACCTCCCCACACATTTTTTTCTATTTTTTTAGCCTTTTGATTTTGAGAATTTCTTGTTGTCTCATGAAGTCATTGGCTTCTATTTGATCCATTTTAATTTTTAAGGTGTTTATTACTTGGGCAGGGTTTTATAACTCTTGTGCCAAGCTGTTAATTCCCTTTCCAATTCTTTGTTTCATGGGCCTCATTTCTTTTCCATTTCCCCCCTTCAAGTATTATTGTCTCAATAATAAAAATCCTTTTAAATTTTTTATAAAAAATTTCTCTTTACATCTTTCAAATTTTTCTGGTTGAGTTTGTGTTTATCTTAGTATTTGCTTGTAGATGGTTTTGTAACATTCTCTTCTGGGTTCATGTCTTGAACTTCCTTACCACCACAGTAGCCCTTTGAGGTGGGATTCATTTTTAGCTTGCATATCCCATCTTTCTGACTTCAAACTTGAGACTAAGGTTGTGCTCTGATATTCTTCTTCCTTTTTTTTTTTTAAATTTTGTCCTGGATTATTGCATTGCTACTAGTAGAGAAGTCCATTACATTCTTTTGTGCCACAGTGTATCTGTCTCTGTGTATATGGTTCTGGTTCTGCTCCTTTCACTCTGTATCAGTCCCAGGAGGTCGTTCCAGTTCACATGGAATTTGTCCAGTTCATTATTCCTTATAGCACAATAGTATTCTATCACCAACAGATACCACAATTTGTTCAGCTATTTCACAAATGAAGGACATTCTCTTATTTTCCAATTTTTTGCCACTACAAAGAGTGCAGCTAATAATATATTTTTTTACAAGTATTTTTCCTTATTATCTCTTTGGGGTATAAACCTAGCAGTGGTATGGCTGGATCAAAGGGCAGACAGTCTTTTAAAGCCCTTTGGGCATAGTTCCAAATTGCCATCCAGAATGGTTGGATCAATTCACAACTCCACTAGCAGTGCATTAATGTCCCAATTTTGCCACATCCCCTCCAACATTTATTATTTTTCTTTGCTGTCATTTTAGCCAATCTGTTACGTGTGAGGTGGTACCTCAGAGTTGTTTTGATTTGCATTTCTCCAATTATAAGAGATTTAGAATACTTTTTCATGTTCTGCTATACTTCTTGAGGAGTAGTCTGGGCTCATCTCATTTCCATGGGAGTATTGAGTGTCGATATTTCAGATCTCAGGGAAAGACTGGGAACCTACAAGCTTTCACCGTCTGATCCAGAGTATAATCTTGTTTCTATACCCCTGGTCTGGGCTCTGCAAGTTCCTGATCTAGGATTGAGATAGAGCCGCAGTAGAACTGTTGAACTCAGAGCATATCAGCTAGCTGGAAAGATCTATTGACTCAAGAATGGCAGAACTGTAGGCTCTCCTTTCATCTGGAATTCCTCCTCTGGTTATTTCTTTGCAGGATTGGCCAGATGCTTGAAAATGAGATCTTGCTTTCCTATTGGTATTTGAGCCCCTTTGCTGCCGATTGCTTCTGAACTTCTTTCTTTTTCTATACTCTGTCCAACTGGGAACTCTACCTCCTAGCATAGGTTCCCTTCTCAGTCTATCCTGGATTTTTGACCCCAAACTGGGTAGTGAGTGACAAAACTTCCAGTTGGCATTTGTCTCTGTCACAGATCTCTAGGATCAATCTGATGTCTTTTCTTGGCTGGGTGCAAGGCCTTTCCCTGTGCACTGGAGTGCAATTCCTATAGCATGCTCATCATCCCCCCCACCCCCCAAAAGTGTCTATAGACATCTTTGTCTCCCTATGCCAACTTGGGCCGAACTAATAACTGTGTTTTTCTGGATTTCCACTTCAGTTATGGTTCAGAGTATTTTTTTGAGCTATTTGGAGAGGAGTTTTTTAGAGGGGAGCTCTGCTGTATTGCTTCTTATCACTCTACCATCTTGTTTTGTTTTTTTTGTGACCCTGTCACTAGCTCATCTCTTTACCCTTCATTCCCCCAAATGAAAAATACAGAATGCTATAAAATACCTAAAACATTACTATATACACTAGCCAACCTTTGCGATCATGTTTTTATGAGGAAATATGTTCAGATTTTCAATGTAGGATGTTAGGAATGAATTTAATCTTGCAGTGAGAGCAGGGACTCCATAGATCAAAGTTATTGATATGTGATAGGGAATCTCAGTTAGTTCTAAGGTGATGAAAATTGGAGATGGAAACTCCCTGAGGTCTAAATGCGAACAAGTATGTTAGACATGGTTTCCTTTGCCTGTAAATGAATTTTTTTTCCCCTTCTCAGGTCACCTATTCTTTCTTCTTCATATCCTTCTGTCAAACTGAATCCTTCATATTAAATCATTCTCCTTCAAATTTTCCTCAAGTTCTTTCTACATTTTGCTTTCTAACATTCAATCTCTGGCCTTCTTCTCAGTTCTAGCTCCCTTCAAATTACTTTCACAATTTTCTTCTTATTCATCTCAAGTCTTTCTCCTTTTCAATTCTTTTTTACCACATTCTGGCCTCTGTTGAAAGTGGGAAATAGAATTTACCTTCTGAATTGCAGCTTATGAAGCCTAGCATTTTTTTCAAATGACAATGAAGAGAAATTTCATGAAGAACTCAAAAGAAACCTCCAAAGTCAGTATGCACTTTTTTTTTTTTAACCCTTACCTTCCATCTTGAAATCAATACTGTGTATTGGTTCCAAGGCAGAAGAGTGGTAAGGGTGGGCAATGGGGGTCAAGTGACTTGCCCAGGGTCACACAGCTGGGAAGTGTCTGAGGCCGGATTTGAACGACTTCCCGTCTCTAGGCCTGACTGTCAATCTATTGAGCTACCCAGCTGCCCCTGCACTTTTGATATTCAGTGAATTAAGTGGAAAAGTGTACATTAGGGAGAATAATTTTAAAAAATGGGTGTAGAAATAGAAGAGACCAAAGAAATGATGACTACTCAGAAGCTTCACACCATTATATTATGAATAGTTTCTTTCAGAAGAAAATTTGGAAGTGAATGATATGAAGAACAGAAAATGGAATAGAAACAATGAAATTGAGTCTATCTGAACAGACAGGAAGGGACTGGTTGCCACTCTAGGAATCATAATAGGAATTTAAGTGTCTGTGTGCTTTCAGACCATTGATTGATTATCATTAATGTCAAAAAACCTCAAATTAAAATAAAGGCTAAAGATCAGAAAATGATGCTTCAAGCAAGTATAATAATTTTAGCCTATTTAAATGAATAGTGTTCAAAAAAAGGGAAATGGGTAATGGGAAGGGCAAAAATACAAATCCTGATTAGTATAATTATATGTAAAAATTGAATTGATTTAAAAATTATCACAACAGAGTAGACCAGAAGATTCCAGAAACTGTTAGGCAGCAAATATCTGATCTTGCAGAGCGGAGGAATATTGGCTAAGTGAAACAATGTTTGGGAATACTAGTTCCTTCACAAAACAGGCAAATGTCAAAATTCTGTGTGCAGTGTCATCAAATATAGTGAATAGCAGTGGGTGCATAACTGATTTGAAAGAAAACAGAGTATGAGAATTAACCGAGCCATATGTTCCCAAGAAGCCTTTATAAATGAAATCAGCATGAAGACAATACCTATACATAAAATGGAATTTATATCAGCTTGTCTATAATTATTTTAATCATAAGGACCTACCTTATTTTAACCCTAATACATGGCACATAGGAGGAGAATGGCTGAACAAAGAGAATGACTGGACGAGAACTACATATTTAGGAATCCATGTGCCACAACTTTGAAAGCACAGATTTTTTTTTCCCCTTTTTTTTCAGAACTTACACACACACACATATTTCAATACACACAGAATACAGAAAATACTATATGAAGCAATGAACCACCAATTATTATCACTTACTTAAAAAAAAAAGATATAGTAAGTTTCACCCATTACATTCACAACTGTCCTGCTTATCTGTATTTTTTTCTGAACTTTTTTTCTGTTCTCTCTCATTCATTTAAAAAATGTTACAAGACCCTCTTTTCTTTACTTTTACTTTACTCCCCAAATTTCCTTCTCAATTAAAACCTGAGAAGAAGAAAGGAAGAAAAAAATCCCCCTCTATCGAGCATAGCCAACAACCCACACAGTGGTCATGTTTAAAAATATATATCTGTCTGCAGTTTGTCTCCATTATCTCTCTTTTAATAGAATGAATAACATTTAGGTCCTCTAAAGATATGGTTGGTCCTTTCATTGTTTATAGTTCTTAAGTATTTCAAAGTTGTTTTTCCTTTCACTGTTGCTGTCTTTGAATAAATTGTCATCTGGCTCTATCCACTTCACTTTGTTAAGGTTTATAGTACCCAGAATTCTCTAAAATTGTGTCTTTGATACTTTCTCACAGAATAATTATATTCCATTACATGCATATACCATAATTTGTTCAACCACATGTGTGTATCTTGTGTGATCCTGACTGGTTTCTTGGCATTTTTGCTGTTTTCTGGATGCTTGCAGTATTTTTTCTTTTTAATGAGAGTTTTGTGTTTTGACCATGGTATTTCTGAGACTTTTCTTTTGTGCTTGTATTCTGTCTTCATTTTACCCATCAGTTCTATTATACCTTGGCAATTTTCATTTTATGATTTCATGAAATATAGTGTCCAGGCTTTAAAAAAATTTCATATATTTTTCAAATTAATGGATTCTTAAATTCTTTTGTTGGCTTATTTTCCATGTCAGCTATTTTTTTTTAAACCCTTACTTTCCGCCTTGGAATCATTATTGATTTTTGATTCTAAGGCGGAAAGTAAGGGCTAGGCAATTGGGGTTAAGTGACTTGTCCACGGTCACATAGCTAGGAAGTATCTGAGGCCAGATTTGAACTTAGGACTTCTGTCTCTAGGCCTGGCTCTCAGTTTACTGAGCCACCTCGCAGCCCCCAGCCATCATGTCAGCTATTTTTGATATCAGATCTCTTATATGCTATTTTCTAGTCTTTTGATTTTTTTTCTGACTTTTTATTGTCTTGTGGTGGTGTTGATTTCTGTTTGATTTCTTCTTCTTTGGGGGGAGAGTCTGCTGCTTGGGCAAAGTTTATTATTCTTCTAAGCTATTTTTTTCTCCTTACAATTATTTTCTTTACAGCTTTTATTTCATTTTTTATCCTTTGCTTTATCTAAATATTAATATAATTCTTATGGAAAATTCATTTTTCCTTTAAGATACCTTTTTCAGTTACACAGCTTATCTTAGGAATTCTTAGCTTTCTAATAATTCTTTATACCAAATATTATTATCTTTGATTTGCTCATCTCTCCAGTTTAAATTCCTAAATTGGAGCCTTCTTCATGGTCAGGCTCTATTGTATTTTTTGGTTTGAATGATTGACCCCAGTTGGTCTTTTTCTTGGTCCCCAAGTTTTTAGATTGACTCATTTCCCAAGTTTTGTCCCCTTTTATCTTTGAGGTACAGAACATTAGAGCTTTACAGCCCTCTATGGAATCTCAGGACAGTATTGAGCACTCCAGAGTCTCTGGATCAGGACTGTTGTTATACTTTTCCACTCTGAGTTAACTTTTCCCCAATGTGCCTTCCTCCTGCTTTGGTTTGAGTGCAGGAAAGGTACCGTGTAAAGACAGAGATCATTAGATGTGCGCTATAGTCAGTCACACAATTGACTAAAAATATATGGAATTCACGATTCCAGTGTTTGTTGTTGATTGTTACCAAACATTTAATTTGGTATAAGTGAATACAGGCTTAAACTCCAAAGAGAATCTCTTATGAATATGTCAAATGATACAAGATTCCTTACTAAACAAAACTAGGAAATAATTATTAAATGATACTGAGAGTATTAATATCAAAAGAAGTTTAGGGAGATGTATGCTTGCCAAATGCATCATTTGTAGAGTTAATTCAGCTAAGTCAACAAGCATTTATTAAGGGCCAGATAGCAGTTACTGTGAGAAAGTTAAAAAACAGACCCTGCCTTCAGGGAGCTCACAATCTGCAATTTGATGGCAAAGTTCTCCATCCAAAAGATGCATCTGTTTGTAGGTAACATTGTGCTCATTGTATCAAGCCCCAGAATGTTAGAGGATTTCTTTAATGTGGTCCATGATTGCTGAAAAGAGAGCATTCAAACAATATACATAGGGAAAACAAAATAAAATGCTTGGTTTCTGGAGTTAAATAGCATTTGGATGACCAGTCCATTGACTTAGTGCATAAGTACATATACCTCAGATATATACTTTTGGGCCTCATTTGATATTTATGATTAAAAAAACATTAAACACAGTTTAAAATTTTTTTCTTTCACGTAATCTTGAATGATTTTGATATATAAATGATGGCTTCCTTTTTGAAAATGATCCTATGGAACACCTAGGTGGCTCAGTGGATAGAAAGCCAGGCCTAGAATTGGCAGGTCTGGATTCAAATCTGGCCTCAGAGACTTCTTGTTCTGTGACCTGGGGCAAGTCACTTAATCTCCCATTTCCTTAACCATACAGTTCTTTTGCCTTGGAACTGATACTTAGTGTTGATTACAAGATAGAAGGTAAGGGTTTATTTAAAAAAATTAAAAAAAGAAAATAATCTTGCCAGGTGGCATTTTGTCTTTCTTAACTACATTTTTTTCATAACAAGCAGACTATAAGCATGTGGGATCTTCTTTTCTGTATATCTTTCACTTAATTGTGAAAATTATTGAATATCATTTGCAAAAACCTGCTTCTCTTCTTGTACCCTCCATAAAAGAAAAAAGTTAGCATGACATCCATTTAAAGAAAATCAAACCATAGACATTTAAGGATGAAAACAACAATAAACAAGAAAAATGGAAAAATTTGTAAAAATCATTATGACTTTTTTCCATCATAGATAATAGAATATCATATTTGGACTCTAAAGTCCCAGTTTTGGATGTGATTATAAGGGAGGTAGAAATAACAGTAATGAGAAAAAAAGTGGGGTTAAGAATATGTAAAAAGTCTAGAAAAGCAAAAAAGGTTTAGCTTATGAAGAGCTTTAAATGCCAGAGGAATTAATTTTATTTTAAAGATAATAGTCACTGAAGTTGATTGAGTCAAAGGGTAACATGGGTAACCTAAACTTTAGGAAAATCAAATTGCCAACTGTGGAGAATGGGTTTGATTGTGGAGATACTTGAGACTTCACAGACCTGTTAGTAAGTTATTACAACAGATCTGGCAAATGGTGTTGGGGATCTAAACCAGAGTACTAATTATATGAGTAGTGAGATCGAAGATATATGCAAGAGATGTAGATATAAAAATCAAGGTATAGAAAAATATTGGGTAAAAAAAAAAGGTGACAGAAGAAACATTATTATTAGTCCATATTTTCCTATTCTTTCTTCTATGTAAAAGCCAAGAGAAAGTGATATTAAAGTTAAATTTGATAGAATAGAGGGCAATATAATATAGTGGGTGAAAAATCTACAGTATTTTAAGATAAAAAATTTTTGGGTGATAAGATTCATGCTTGATTTTCTTTTTTCTTTTTAGATGCTAGCAAATATAAATAGGTAAATAACAATTCTAATTCTAAAACAGATTTTTGTACAAAATTATCTTTTGTACAAAATTATCATGAGTTTATAATAGTAATATCTTTGGTGGTGGAAATATGTAACATCTGTGTTGGTTTTCCTTTAGGGTGATTCCTCTTCTGAATTTACTTTTCACTGGAAATATGCAATGTTTTCAATAGAAGATGGTAATTGTGGAGAATGATCATGGAGAAGGGGATGAGTTCAGCAGAAGGTCTGCCTTCCAAATCATCTCAGGTTATGGCTGTTAAGGTAACAGCCAAAGAGCATGAAACAAAATTACCCCATAAAGAGAAGCGTGTAGGATTTGTGTTGGTGCATGCAGGTAAGACATGAGAAGAGTTTGGAAGATGTTTATAATGTTGAATTATGACATGTTTGGAAGTAAACTTAAGAAATTAATTTTACATATGGTGGTGAGAGCTTCTGAAAAAAAAATTTGAAAGAAATATGGGATGGTGAATTTTTGAAATATTTAATTTAGGATATTTTATGAGTCAAATCTATAGAAAACAGAGTTTTTTCATACTCAGGAAAAATTCTTTAATCTTAGTGAGACAAAAAAATCAAGCTAGAAAGAAGGGATTTCCAAAATCATCTAGATTAGTTCCTTTGTTTTATAGAAGAGGAAAGTAGAAACCCACTGAAATGAACTATCCAAAATTATATAGCTAGTTGATACTAGAACCTAAATTAGAACCAGTTCTCTTAATTCTTAGTTGTTTTCTTTTCACTGTATTATATTTTCACTTCTGTTGTTTTGAAGTGATTTTGAAGCATACAGAAGAAATATAGACTACAGAGGTATATTAGCCTGAAGCAATGTAAAAATCCTAGCTTTATTTCCTGGGCAAATTAACTATGAATTGGTTGTTATTCTTTGCTGGTGCCTGGATTTGGGGAATTAGTGCTTCTAATACATGGTAACTTATTGGGATTGCCACATAGCCTAACTAGGACCCAGGATAGTTAACCCCTGGTGGAATCGAATATTTAATTAAGGCCATCTAATGTTTTTAAGTGAGGAATAAAAGTGAATAAAAGCACAGTCTTCCTTGTATCACCCTGGGTGCTTATGAGCACTCAAAGATATATATTACTTATATAATAATCAGTTAGACTTCCACATGGAGACAAAGTCTGAAGCCTTTGAAAGATGCTATCCAATATTCTAGCTTAGTAATGATATTTTATATTGTGTGTTTGTATATTGTGATTTGAAAGTTCATAATTGTGTTGACTACTTCTTCTTTACTAAATTCATAGTTACATATATGTGATATTGCAGAAAAGAATAAAAGACATGTCTTTGTTGTCATCTGGCTCTTTTGTTTGATAGCTTATTTTGGCAGTCTTTAGATTGGGTTTGATGGTCTTAAAAATCAAAGATGATGGGGAAGCATGGTTTGGAAATAGGACCTTTTACTGGTTTTTCAAAGGATCATAAGCTGAGGTAGAAGGGACCTTAGTTTTATGTGTTACCTAATCTAGCATGTAGACTATGTATGGATTAACTTGATTTAAAGAATTTGACAAAAGATACCCTAGTGAGAAGAGATTTATGTGTGAACTACTTCTAGTGCTTTGATTTGATTTTTAATTTTTTTTTTATACTTGATATCATATAGTGCTTTGATTTTAGAGTGGTTGTATATTTGTTTTTTCAGTGTAAGAGAGTTTGGGAACTACCAAGGGACTTCAAGAAGGCTAAATCTTGAGTGAGGCAACAACCTCAATGGATGGCAGTAACGGAGACAAGTAAGGCAGAAGTGTGCCATTTGGGGAGATATCTCAGAAAGGTGACCCTCTTTTATTTAGTAAGGTCTGGACTGTAGGATTAGATCAGACCTTCCCTTCCCTTGAATCTATACTTTTTTCCCCTAACTAGCCAAATCATGGATTAAGGGATAATGACAACTGCACTATCTGACATTGCATCACAAACATGAAATTACTGATGCCTCAGGATGTGTACCCTAAATAATCCCTGATCACAGGAATCAGGATATTAAAGCCTAAATGTTGGTAAATGTGATTAAGTTAGATGATTATTTCCAGTCAGTTATTAATGAAAGTAGATGAATTTTGTTAAGGCATAACAGAAGGATATTAGACTATGCAGTGTAGGACAATTTGTCCCTACGTGAAAAGTCAATTGGAAGATGTTTGGGGCAGACTCATCTTTTAATGGGTTAGCTATGTGGTGTAGTAGATAGAATGCCCATTTGTCTAGAGCCAGACAGAGAATTAAGTCATCTGGGTCTTTATTACTATCAGTAAAACTAGTGGAGGCGATGGAATTACAATTGAGCTATTTAAGATACTAAAAGATGATGCTCTCAGAGTACTGTGCTCTGTGAGATTAAAAATTAATATACAATATCTCCAAGTATATTTTATAAACTTTATTAATAATAACTTGAAGTAAAAGAAAATAAAAAGACAAAAGTAAAAACCTGACTAAAGCCAGTTTTCCCAGCCATGGACAGAGGAAAAGAGAGAAAGAGGGCAGGCTTACACAAACTTATAAACAACATGTGAAGATGCAACATGGATGAAAGGAAAAGGATTCTAAGTAATGTAGTTCAGGGGTTCAAGATTTTCTAATTATACAGCTCCTTATATCATCAACTGTCACTGAATTGGGTAAGATCAGTTTATGGTCCAATTCTAAAGAAGTTGGCAAGCCAAAGATTATTCAAATTACTAATGTAAGAGGGTGATTTTAGGGGATGGGACTAGATGATTAATATAGGCCAGTATCAGAAGACTTAACAGGTTTGGGAAGGCTAACAGAATCAGTGTTAATAGGGTGACTGTGGGTTGATAGACTGATAAGACCCAGTCAGGCTGAGCCTGTTCTGAGGTAACACACAGACCACTCTATAATAAGGGTTAGATGTTGGATTTATTATAATAAGAAAAGGTGGAAAGGGAATTTGGATAACCTAAACTAATAAAACTAAACTAATTAATAACTAAACTAATTAACTACCTAAACCTCCCCCTAGCCTAAAATTGTTCCCTCGTGGAAAGTCTTCAAAGTAATTTTCTACTCTGAGCCTAGCCTCTCTGATCTAAAAGATCCACAGCCCTACTCTAGCTAAGACTGCACTAAACCAAATCCCTATTTTGATGGTAATAGATGAAGTGGTCTATAGCAGGTATCTGGGCCGTGGGAAAAGATCTTGGATCCATGAGGGACCCAGACCTGATCTTACAGACAGCTGGTCCAAAAGACTCAGGATCACACCAGGAACTCAGTAGATCACAGCAAGTAGCAGGTAAGCAGGTAGGATGGGAGATTAAAGTAGTACAGACACCAAGGAAAGCAGCCAGTTGTCTCCAGTTCAAGCCAGAAAAAATAGCTCACCCTCCAGGTAACTGTCTGAACCCACTTCTTTCCAACATTTCAGAATCTTTATCCTTCTGCCACTCTCCCTTGTAGACCTGACATGCTAAAATCCTCTTCCTTATAACACTAAGCAAATGCACATTTCACTTGAGATATAAGCCGGGCTTCAGCAGTATGTATGTGAACTGTGAATTATCAGAAATGTAGGCTAGTTTTTTTCCAGTGGCAGAGGAATTAGATACCAAATTGCCAAAATTTGCTAGATTATGGGAGAAGCAAGGGAGTTCCAGAATAACATTTACTTTTAATTCATTGACCACACTAAAGCCTTTATGTGGATCACAACAAAATGTGGCAAGTCTTCAAAGAGATGAAAGTACCAGATTATCTTACTTGTCTCCTGAGGAATTTGCAGGCAAGTCAAGAAATAACAGTTAGAACCAAATATGGAATAACTGATTGGTTTAAGGTTGGAAAAGGTTGTACGTTGTTGCCTTATTGATTTAACTAATATGTGGAATATATCATGTGAAATGTCAGGTTGGATGAATCAAAAGCTGAAATTAAAGTTGCTGGGAGCAATACCAACAATCTCAGATATGCAGATGCTCCTCCTCTTACTTGTAGAAAGTGAAGAAGAATTAAGGAGCCTTTTGATAAAGGTGAATGAGTAAAGTGTGAAGTTGGCTTGAAGCTTAACATAAAAAACCAAAATAAAACAAAAAACCTAAGATCTTGGCATCTTGGTCCCATCATTTCCTGGAAAATAGAGGAAGAAGAAATGGAATCAGAATCAGATTTTATATTCTCGAACTCAAAGATCACTGCAGATGGCTACTACAACTATGAATTTAAAAGATGCTTGCTACTTGGAAGGAAAGCTATGGCACATTTGGAAAACATACTTAAAAGTAGAAACAATTTGCTGATAAAAGTCCATATAGTTAAAGTTTTGGCTTTTCCAGTAACAATATATGACTATGAAAGTTGTACTATTAAGAAATTTGAGCAGGGCAGAATTGATAGTTCTGAACTATGTTGCTGGAGAATACTTTTGAGAGTCTTTTGGACAGCAGGGAGATCAAATCAGTCAATATTTAAAGAAATTAATTCAGACTATTTACTGGAATGTCAAATTCTGAAACAGAAGCTTAAATCTTTTGACCACATGATGAGAAGACAGGACTCATTGGAAAAGCCCCTGATGTTGGGAAAGATTGATGACAGAGGATGAGATGGATAGATAATGTAATGGAAACAATGAACATGAACTTGGACTTTGAGACTTTGACTTTGAGAGATAGAGGAGATGGAAGGCCTCCATGCTATGATCCATAGGGTCACAAAGAGTTGGACTTGACTGAACATTATTTATTGTTAATGAAATGTCATTTTGAGGTATAACTGGGCTAGAATATGGTTGGTTTTCCCCTTGTACCTAAGTAGGAAAATGTTCTTAAATGCCCTTTATCAAAGAGAAATAAAAATAAACTGTTCATAGTTTTTGAGAATTAATTAAGTAATCTCTGGAACAAAGTTTTTATTAAGGAGGGAGAACCTTTTTTTATGGGAATGGTAAATATACTAAGGTAATTAATAGCCCACCTTTTTATAAGTACCTCATAGTTTACAAAATGCTTTCTTTACAACAACCCTGTGATTTCTTATATAATAGAAATAGAAGTATTCCTCATTTACAGATGCTTACTGAGGCTCAGCAAAGTTAAATGCTAATTAAAATTTAGAAGTTCAAATGCTTGTTAAAAGTTAAACCTAGGTCTCATGACACTAAGTCCAAAGTTCTTTCTATTGTCCAGCATTGCTTTTCTGATAGCAGGAAAAGTTCTTACCTGAGCTTCTAAGTTTAAGTTGAATTGCTTCTCTGCCTTTGGGATAGGTGATAAACTTGTGAAGAGACTTTGAGCTCTCTCAATGCCCATATTAATGAACTCTGCTTTCTTTCAGAAGCACCTTAGCAACTACCAACTAATAATCTTGAGTTTGATAGATTAGATTTTTCTTCAATGAAATAATGATAGCTGGCATTCATAACACTTTAAAATTTACAAAAGTACTGTAATAGTTCAAATTAAATTATGAGGCTGCTAGTAGCTTTAGAAGCTTTATTATTTTAAAATGGTATAAGGATGATTTTAGAAAATAAATATTGTTTTATTAGTATAAAGATAAGAAGTAGAGAAGCTGGCTTGAGGAAGAATTGGGGTTTCAGGTAGAGTGGAGAGAGAGTGTTAATTTCAACTGGTGGCAGTTATAACCGTTATTCTGACAGTTTCACTGGCTGAGTGTGGCATTCCAGGAGGCGGCTTCTGGCAGTCAACAGAGCCACAGGCAGCTTCTTTCTCTCTCAGAGCTGGAGAAGGTAACATCTTTGCCTCTCTCTCTCTCTCTCTCTCTCTCTCTCTCTCTCTCTCTGAGTGAAAGACCTGAAGGAGGGGAGTGTTTTCTTTTCAGCTTGGGAAGCACTATTCATTTATCCGTTACTGTCTATAGATTGGTTAAAGTGTGAAAAGAACAAATAAAACCCGGTCTTTGGTTTGGAGTCCAAACTTTGGACTCTGAGACTGTTAAGGCTCAGAGTCCAAACCTGATTCTTGTGGAGACTCAACCAGCTAGCCTTGGTTATCTTTGTAACTTAAAGGCGAAGTTAAGAGTTAAGTGGTTAGGTTTATTTAGACTAATATAAATTTGGTTAGTTAGATCAGGGAGGATTAGCATATCCTGTGAATCACAAGAGAATCAGTTCCTTGTGGGACCTGAGAGTTTATTTGGGAAGAATTAGAATCCCTTAGAATTAGAAAATCCTTTTTCCTTTACATATATTTAAATAGTTTATTTTTCATAAACAAGAGTCTCTTTAGCATATTCCTTGCACCTTCCATTGCTCACCTAATATTATTTTTACAGTAGTGATAGTAAAGAGAGGGAAATGTATAAAAGAGGCAAAGAGTTGCTTAGCTTAATACCCTTGTTTGCTGATTGATGAATTGAAGCTCATCACTGACAGGGGTTCCTTCAGGTTCCAAGCTCCAGCCACAAGAGCCTGAGAATGATCTCACCTTATAAGCAATTTTCTTCACCCACTAGCTATCCCATGTCACATCTTAGGAACCGATCATAGTTCCTTAATTTGCCTGGCACCACCCAGAGGGGGTGTTGCTGTAGAATCAGTTTCTCCTCTCATTGGTTTCAACTTTCTTTCTCTGAGAGTTTCTCTATACTTGCACATCTCAATGGTAAAGGATCTTCAAGTCCCTGGTTGATGAGGTGAAATAAAGCGACATAATGGGGAGATGAATTCCCTTCCCTCAATACTTTACATATATTATTCCATTTCAGCTTTATGGTAGTGACTACAGATTTCTTTACAGAGATGAGGAACCTGAGCTGAGAGATATTAAAAAGTATAGTCCTAGGTGCATATTAGTCAAAGTCAGAATTTGACAGATTTTTCCTAATTCCAAGCCCAATAGACTATCCACTGTACTACACTGTTCAGAATACTTGGCCCTGTCATCTCCTAAAATAGCTTGTCTTTAATCCTGCAGTCCCATAAGGCTCTCAAATTATATCTCTCTTCTGCTGCCAAATTCTGGAAAATATAATCTGTAATCCCTACCTCTACTTTTCCAGAATCCAATCAGTTCTCAACTCTAAAATCTGACTTCTGACTCCACCTTTTTACTCTTAACTGCTCTTTCAAAAGTTTTCCATTATGAACTCTTAATTGTAAATCTAATACATATCCTTGTCTCAGTTTTGGTCCAGCTTGGACTTTTTTTTGCATCAATACTGTTCATCTTCTTTCATATGCTTTTCTCTTATTTTGATTTTCACAACATTCCTCTCTACTGGTATGCTTAACTGTCTGATCTTCCTTAATTTCCTTAACTGTTTCATAGTGTTCCATCTGAGTTTTCGGTTTTATTGTTCTTCAAGGATCTAGGGCAGTGATGGTGAACCTATGGTACAAGTGCCAAAGATGGCACACCTAGCACTCTGTGTGGGCACATAGCCCTCCTCCCAGTTCCTTACTAGAAAGGCAGAAGGACTTAGCTGGAGCTGTTACACACGCCCTCTCCACTGTGCTTCCCCACCCTTCTGCCCAGCAGCCAATGTGAGTTCACAGGTAAGGTAGGAGGCTCACAGGTGGCAGAGCTGGAGGGGAGAGGAGCACTGGAGCCACTCCTCTCTCCCTCTCTACACTTGCTGAGGACATTCCTTACATCACCACCTCTCTGCCCAGCAGTCCATTGGGAGTGCTTTCTCCCTCCCTTGTGTTGGGGTAAAGGAGAGGGCAGGGCACGCCTGGCACTTGGTGGGGGGAGGAGCACAGCACAAAGTCTTTGGAGGGAACAGGCAAGGCAGTTGGTCTCAGGGATGGGGTGAGAGCTGGGCTGGCACCGTCATTGCTCTAGGGGCTTCTCTTTTTTGTTCATATTTTTTTTTAACTTTTAATAAATAGTTTTATTAAAGAAAACAATAACAATAATGATAATGATAATGAGATGCCATAGGAAAACTATGGGATACAGTAAAAGCAGAAAAGGAAAATTTTGTATCGCTGACCCTCTCATAACCCCCTATTTTTTTTTTGTTCATATTTTTAATCTTAAAATTGATACTATCAGTTCCAAGGCAGAAGATCCATAAGGGCTAGGCAGTTGGGGTTAAGTGACTTGCCCAGGAGGGTCACACTGCTAGAAAGTATCTGAGGCTAGATTTGAACCCTGGACTTCCCCACTCTAGGCCTGGCTTTTTATTTGCTGAGACCCCCAGCTACCTCAAAGTCTTCTCTTCTTTTCCTGCATTCTTGTCTTTTGATGCAAAGGGTCAGATTATCATGTCACATTTCTAACTGCCATCTCTTAATCTCTGTTCCTAGATTTTTAATTGTGTTTTGACATCCTCACATAGATATTTTCCTGGCATCTTAATCTTAATTTTATATAGACCCGAACTCATTATCTTAACTCTAAACCGAGTTCTCCTTTTGACTTTCCTCTTTCTGTTGACACTGCCATACTCCTAGTTATACATATTTTAAACCTGTGGGTTACCTCAGACTTACTTTTGCTTTGCCCATCATATCTCATCAATTGCTTAATTTTCTTATTGCCTTTATTCTACCCTTTCCTACCTCTTTTTATCTTTAATCTAGTTCAAGTTTTTCTCATATCTTATGTAGATTACTTTTAGCCTTAAATAGTCCCCCTGTCTCTAGACTCTCCTCACTACACCATCCTTCACAACTTTTCAAAATAATCTTTCTAATGTATAAGTCTAACCATTTTAGTCCTATTCAGAAATCTTCATTGGTTTATATAGTAAGAAAAAAAAGTGAACTTCCTTGTTTCTGAATATTTCAGCCTCATTTCACATTACTCCCCTTCATAAATATAATGTGTTCCAGCCAGAATGGACTATTTTCATTCTTTGGTCTAGTACTGCTTTTTCCTGACCCATGTGTTGTGAAGCCTATTCTCATTGCCTTGGAATATAATTCCTCTTCAGCCCCTTCTTGGCTGAATTTTTTTCTCTAATATCCATTAGGTCTTCCTTTATCCTACCTTGTCCTCACCAGGGTGAAATTATTCTCTCCTTTCTCAAATTTACCTTGAATATGTTAGATTTTGTCTTTGTCCCAGTCACACTTTACATTGTATTTGTACTAAATGTATTGTGTATATATTGTACCTATCTTTCCCTCAGCTGTTAGACAGTAAGCTGCTTGAAACTTAGAACTATATAATTTTTTTTAACATTTATTAATATTCATTTTTTAGAAAAGTTAACATGGTTACATGATTCATGCTTTTACTTTCCCCTTCTCCTCCTCAAACATATCCTCTCTCTGATGCGCATTTCCACTGGTCTTAATATGTGTCATCTATCAACACCCACTTCCATATTATTGATAGTTGCATTGGAGTGGTCTTTTCAGGTCTACATCCCCAATCATGTCTCCATTAACTCATGTGTTCAAACAATTATTTTTCTTCTGTGTTTCCACTCCTGTAGTTCTTCCTCTGAATGTGGGTAGCATTCTTTTCCATAAATCCCTCAGAATTGTCCTGGGTCATTGCATTGCTGCTAGTACAGAGGTCCATTACATTCTATTTTACCACAGTGTATTGGTCTCTGTGTACAATGTTCTTCTGGCTCAGCTCCTTTCATTCTGCATCAATTCCTGGAGGTCATTCCAGTTCACATGGAATTACTCCAGGTTATTATTCCTTTGAGCACAATAGTATTCCATCACCAGCATATACCACAGTTTGTTCAGCCATTCCCCAATTGAAGGGCATACCCATATTTTCCAGTTTTTTGCTACCACAAAAAGCTATAAATATTTTTGTACAAATCTGTTTATCTATGATCTCTTTGGGGTACAAACCCAACAATGGTATGGCTGGATCAAAGGGCAGGCATTCTTTTATAGCCCTTTGAGCATGAACTATATAATTTTTTAAAAAATTCCAGCCCCTAGCACAATACTTTACACATATTGGGCACTTAATAATGGCTATTGACATGATTTGATTTGCGGTTGTATCCTGGTACACTGAAAGTACTGGGGAGGTGACTTGGTGGAAGGAAGACTGGATTTGGAGTTAGGTGACTTAGGTTGAGACTCTAGATCTGACATCTGATTATGTGAGTTCTTTGTTTTTCTGAGCCTAGTTTCTTCATTTATAAAATGAGCTTGATATACTTCTATTTTCTCAGAGCTGTTTGTAGGAAAGTACTTTGTAAATCTTAGTATAGGTGAGGAGTTGTATCTTTGATTTAATTGGCTTAGCAAACACCTGGTAAGGGGCAAGTTTCCTCCACAAACTTGTCATTTGTCTGCAGCTTACAGGTTTAGAGAATTGTCTTGGGCCCTGAGAATTTAAGTTATTTGACTGGGTTAAGCAGCTGGTATGTCAGAGGTGGGTCTTGATTTTAAGTCTTCCTGATTCAAAGGCCAGAACTATCTGCTATGCTGATTCCTCTCTAGAGAGATATGAATATAATATAATATTCAAGACATTGTTTATGCTTATTTTTCTGTAATTATTACTGGAAGGTCTTAGAGAGATAATTAATTTTGAAAGCACCGTTTATACAATTTGAACTGTTTGATACTTTAATGATGGAATATTGCTCAATATTCTTTCCTATAGGTGCAGGTTATCACTCTGAATCCAAAGCTAAAGAATATAAACATGTGTGCAAAAGAGCTTGCCAAAAGGTATGAACAGATTTTCTATTTTAAAGCTTTTCTGTTTTGTATATAGCTAAATTGTTTCCCTTGAAATTAAATTTACTAGGACTTTATGAAACATTTTGGGTTTCTTCCATAAAGTTGTTTTGCTCATATTTGTGGGACTTTATTTCAAATCCTGGTTCTTTTACCCCTGGATTAAAGTATGTGTTTTTGGAATTGATTTATTGCTTTAGGCTCCCTCCTCACCTCTTGTACATTAATAGGCCCACATATCCTTCTGTAACAGTCTGGAAAAACATGAAAATCTGTAAAAGTGGTAGGGAAAGCAGATCCAAAGCATTTACTCTGTATTCCCCTGAAGGATATTACCCCAAAAAAAAAAAAAAAGAATTAAAAGAGGTGATTACGTTTGTGAAATTATTCTGTATTTTTCCTTTTGTTTCTCATCACTTAGTTTGTACCATAGCAACCTCATTCAGTTGTTTTAACTATTCACTTTCCTCAGTTGTAATTTTTCCTATGGTTTTTGAGATTTTACTGTTTTTTAAAAAAATGTAAATCGTTGAATGCTTAACATGAGTTATTGGATCATATTAGAAGAATTATTGTATTTGTTTTCATTTTGATCTTTATACTATTTTCACAAGCACGTTTCCCAATAATTTTTATGCAAATGATGCTAATTAGATATACTAAATGAAATAAATATTAATTTCTTGGCCTTGTCTCATTTACAGAGACTGACATTGTCATTATAGCATATTGAAGACAGATATCTTTTGCTCTGATTGAAATCTAGTATGTAAATTTTGAATAAAATAATTACTATTGATTTTATTCTTTTTTTTATAGGGAGTATATGAAATGGTAAAGATGAAGGTGGGGAGTTGTAACTTTTTGTAATGCTACTAAAACTATCTTTTACTTTTTAACTCATGTCTCAAATTCAAGCATGTATTTATTATCTTGAGTCACATATTATCTGAGGGAATTATACTTAAGAAATATTATAATCTATATATTATGTTCACTTTTAGAGAAATATAGAACTGTAGAATTTTATAGCTGGAGAGGACCTTACAGGATACTCTAATCCAACCCCTTTATTTTACACCTAAGTTCAGTTGAAAAATTGTTAATGCCCTTGGTTAGAGACACATTTATTATAATTCTTATTTTTATAACATACCATGCTTACATTTTAAAAGTAGCTATATCTCATTAAAATGTTCTTTATTATCTGAAGATCTTGTAGCAATAAAAAGTTCTGACTTAATTTTCACGTACAAATTTTAGGGATATAAATGTTTTTTTTTTTTAAATTTAAATTGAGTCACCAAGTATGAGATAGGAAAATCACATTATTTTATGATTTCATATTGTTTCAATTTATACTTATTCAACTTCATGTTCAGTATGATATAATGGAAAGTGCATTGGCATAGGAGTCAAGAGTTAGGATTGAATCTTAACTTCACCTGTCCATGTGACCTTAGTGTTACAGTTTAATCATCTATAAAATGAAAATTAGCCTAGATTTCTGAGGGCCCATCCAGCTCTTCAATCTACAAATCTTAAGTTTTAAGAAAATTTATTGATGTCATTAAGTCAGTTTTTTAAATGAAGTTGCTACCTACTTTTTCTGCAGGCTATTGAACAACTACAGGCTGGTGCCCTAGCAACAGACGCAGTGACTGCAGCTCTAGTTGAACTAGAGGTATTTCTTAATTTCTTTAAGATATTTATGTTTTATTAAAAATTTCTTTCTGTACTATATTGCTAAGTAATATATTTACATTGTTAGTAAATTATTTAAATAGCTTTTGCTATCAATTTCAAAAGCAAATATAACTTTATTTTTATAAAATGTGCTAGGTAGAATCCTTCATGCTGGTAGGTTTGTTTCAGTGACTTGTTTTTTTATTAAAAATAAATTAAAAGTTAATTGTTTAAAAAAATAATGATTGCAACAAATATAAAGAATGAAAATTTAAAAATGAAATTTCAAATAAAACCATAAAATCTATGCTATTTACTTTTTGGTAAAACAAGCAAACAATCCCCCTCCCCCCCAATAATTAATAATAGCAACTTAATTTGATCTATGTTCCCTTCTTTTTTCTGATTATATTATCAACATGGTTTTGATATTTAAAGAAATATAGTTAGTATCAACGTTTCTGGTTTTTTAGTTGAAAATAATGGTACTTTTTGGTTTTATATTGATACTTCAAAGATTATATTAAGGAAAAATCCTAATTATTTGCTTTTAGTATTTTAAATATAAATGGTGGTTGTAGTTTGTTCAAGGTCCTTCCTGTATAGATTATAGGATATTTAAATTTTTTTATTGTTAATGTGACCTCACATTTTATTAATATTAATTGTATTTGCATTCCTGATATATGTCTGCTTGTAGCTATCTTATTTATCTATCTATCTATCTCCTGCTTTGTTGTGTAGTATTTAAATTAATGTCCAATACTTCAAGTATTATATTTTATAAAGTTTATTATCTAACAAAATAGAACCGCGTGACTAAATTTTTCTACCTGCTCAAAAAGCCCGCTCCACCAAAGCCGCAACAGGAAGACAAGAGCACGAGAGATGGAACTCCACAGAATTTATATCCTGTCTACGTCAGCACGTAAGGACAGGAAGAGAGTGGGGTGCTGGGAATTGTAGTTTTTTTTTTAGGGTAACAGATTCTAATTACACAGTCCCCCCTGAGATCTTTTGGGAGACTAGTCTCCCCAGTGGATCATGTAAAATAATATTGCAATAATTTGGGGATAAAAGGGAAAGAGAACAAAACCAATGATTGTTAGGCACATTGACAAAAAGCAAAATTGTTTATTTAAAACAAATGCATTCAACCCCCCACAGTTCAATTTCACTATATCCCAAAGTTCATTCTGGATCTTTTGGTGTGCAGTGTGAGATTTTTGCAGGCATCTTTATGGTGCCTTCTCCAAGCAGTTCACTTCCTGGATTTTGGGAGGCAGCAAGTTTCTTATCCTAAAATTACTCTCAAACAAGAAAAACTTGTATAAAACTAGAATTTTAGACATTTATATAATCTCCCCTGAGGAGCATATTGACAAACACAAGTATCAACTCAGGATACATTAATAATTTTCACTAAGAAAACAGCTTCCTGGGTAATTCTCCCTTCTTGAGAGCCATCCAGAGGTGCCACTCCCCCTAGGAAAACCTTCCCACCTCCTGGATGAGACTGTAACAGCCGTATATAGCATGTCTTTATATGTCTCATCCATTACATTTTTATAAATGCAGAGGTGGGAATTATAATAGTGCTATAGCACTTCAGTTAAACTACTAAATGGACCCTTACCTCTTGTTACAAACAACTCAAAGGTACTTTTATAATGATATTTTCTCCAGTCCAGTAATATGGGGAGGTACAAATAAAGACAGTGTAACAGCACATATAGTTCTTTGCCAAAACACAGTAGCTTAAAGTGAAATATTGTAACAGAACTTAACAAACAAAATAAAATCTTAAAACAAGCAATCAGCAAATATATGTGACAAGATAGAGGCACTGAATTCAAGAATCTTTTTTTTTTTTTTCAATTCTGATACAGAGAATTCCATATAACAGTAGAGTCTGAAAAGGCTTAAAAAATTTCACCTCCAGATTTTTTAAAGTTCCTGCCCCTCCACAGTATCATCATCCATCTAGTTTCCTTTGGTCACACCTCTGGGATCTCCCATAGTGAAGGAGAATTCCACACTGAGCACTGTGTTGAGGAATCCCATATTGGATGTGTTGTAGAGACTGGGCAGACCAGAATGGCAAGGGGGTATAGGAATATGAATTTCTCCCCTGAATTTTAGAATTATTAAAGCTAATTACAAGGACCAGTACACCTAGGAACAGTAGGAAGAAAAGATTCTAAAACTGGGAGCTCTTTGAGATGGGTAATGCACTGCTCTTTCATAGAATGGGCCATGTTTGCAATTCTGCTTCCTATCTCTAGTTTAGAAGAGTAACCTTCCTTCCCCTCCTCCCAGGGGTAAAAAACGCCAGGGAGTAGCTTGCTTTTCACCTGCCATGTGGACAGGAAGTTAAGAGGGTAGAAGTGTCTCATCTGGTAAAAGCCCATTAAGAGGCTAATTATTGCCTAAGAGAAACACATCCTGGCTTCCAAGGCAAGCAGTAAGCAAGCACTCAGGTGTTGGCATTATAAGGGAAAGAGGAATTTATACTTTCTCAACTTCTCTGAGATTGGCTCCAAGGACTCCCAGCTTGTGTGTTCTAAAATAGGCAACAATCAGGAGCAGTAGGAGGCAGTAGTAGCAAGTCTGGGACCAGCCAGCAAGTTAGCAACAGGAGGAGAATTGGCAGTAGCAGGCCAGCAGCAGGGAAACTGAAGAGAGTCCCCATCAGGAGAAACATGGTGTCTTTTCAGACTAATCTACTCTGGGAGAATTAAAGGTTCTAAACCCCATTTCTATGGTTGCCATAAATGTAGAATTTAAATTGATGTTCAATACTTCAGGTATTATATTTTATAAAGTTTATTATCCAACAAAATACAACCACGTGACTAAGTTTTTCTAACTACTCAAAAAGGTCACTCCACCAAAACTGTGACAGGAAGACAAGAGTGTGAGAGACAAAACTCCACAGAATTTATGTACTGATAACGTCAGCACATAATGACAGGGGGAGAATGGAGTGCTGGGAATCTTAATTTTTTTTAGGGTAACAGATTCTAATTACATAGTTAACTCCAAATATTTTCTTCAACATTTTCCATTGAGAATCATAATCTTGGCAGATAGTTTTCTTCATTTTTTCTCTCCAGATTAGGGATTGAAATCACATTTACTCCATAAAAGAATTAGACAGCATATTTTATACAGAATCAATTTATATGTTTGTGTGTGTGTATGTACTTATATTTTTGTAGAAAGTATTTGATTTCTCAAATTCATAACCCTACAGTTGTATGTAGTAGTCTGTGATGACAAGAGCAAAAGAAAGTGTAAAAGATCTCTACCCTTTTTCATTGCTTTTTTTGCTTCTTTGATTTTTCTCCCTAATTTTGACAGTTCACTTTGTAAGCTATTAATCTGGGTTCTGGTTTTTTAAAACATCTTTTGGTTTTATTTATTTTGTTCATTTTTCATTTTTATGAATTTATGCTTTCATTGTTGTGTTCTATATACCCTCTTCTTACCTTTCCTATGTTGCTGTGTTAATTTTCTAATTTCTTTAATGCAGACTTGATTGAATTTCTCTTTCACTCTTATGAATGTATTTTGTGCTCTAAATTTGCTTCTGAGTATTGCTTAAGTAATAGCCCATAGATTTTGCTATGTATCAGTTGTATAATCATTATTTTTGAAGTAACCTCTTTTTTTTCTTAATATCTCTTTCTGGATTTTATAATCCAGATATTGTTCAGTAAATAAGTTTTAAATTTCTATGTATACCTATGTTTTCATCATTTTGTTTAAACTTCCTGTGATCCAGAAATAAAAGATTCAAAATGTTTTTTCCCTTAGGTATTTACTGCTCAAGAATATTATTAATTTTTATGTGGGTTTTTCATGTGTTTGTAAAATAATGCATATTAGGTATTATATAATTAGGATTTGCTCCCCAGAACTCTAAATTCCAGCTTCCCATGTTCCCTCTCATGTTATATTGGTAATGTAGGGAGGATATAGTTTTGTGTGATCCTACCCCTCTCTCTCTTTTCCCACCAATGAGACTGGGAAAGCTTTCTTTACTAAGGCTTTTATTTTTGTCCTTTCATTTCTTTTACTTCAAGTGATTATTAATATTAATACTAATAATATTAATATATCATAAAACATAATACTTGGAGTTATTGTATATTAATTTTATTCTTACAGTATTTTATATTATCTCTCTAGTCCAGTTTATTTAGCATTGATCAAAATAATGGCTTTTTATTTCTTTTAAAAATTCTATTGGTGGTATGTTAAAATCTAGTATTATTGATTTTCTATTTCTTCTTGAAGACAGAACTTATTAAACCATAGTTACTTTTAATCACTTTTTCGGGAGTCTTAAAATAAAAACTAACCACAAAGTAAATGTATTTCTATTTAGCTCATGCCTAAGATTTCTGGCATTTGGGAAGATTTTTGTATTTGTCTTTGTAATTCTGAATTATGACAATGTGTTTCGTTGTGCTGCATTTTGGATTTCTTCTTTTGGAGATTTTTTATATTTTTTTGTATTTTTGCTGATTTTTCTAGTAGTAAGAAATTTTCATCTATAATTTCTGACATGTTGTAATTGGATTTTTCTTATTTCCCATGGTTCCACAATTCTGAGATTACTTTGAGCTGTTTTCTAAATTTACTATTTTATATGCCTTATTTCAAAATCTTTTTGTTTTACTTTTTATTTTCTTAGTCTTTTCCCTTTGTTGTTTTTTGCATGTCTTCTGTTCTGCCTTAAGTGCTTTTCAGTGCATGAAAAAAAAGAATTTTAGATTCCGTATATTTTCCATTTTGCCGAGTTTTGTTATCTTCTTCTTTGATTTTGTTTTAGACATGTTCTTTCTCCTTTTATCTTTTTGAGCATATCCCTTAACTTTTTAAATGTATGTTTTGGATTTTCTTCTTTTGCTGTGGTTGCTATTTTTGAATTTTTGAGTTGACCTTTTTTCTCCTTGTTTTTTTATTTCATACTTAAAAAAATTATATCTGACCTCATCTCCCATTTGTTTATTAGCTTTTTTTAAAATTTTTTTATTTTAAACCCTTATTTTCTGTGTATTGACTTATAGGTGGAAGAGTGGTAAGTGTAGGCAATGGAGGTCAAGTGACTTGACCAGGGTCACACAGCTGAGAAGTGTCTGAGGCCGGATTTGAACCTAGGACCTCCCGTCTCTAAGCCTGACTCTCATTCCACTGAGCTACCCAGCTGCCCCTGTTTATTAGCTTTTTGATGAATTTGTGTTCTTGTGAGAATTCCTAGAAATTGTATTTCTTTTTGGAATTTTTGTTTTTTGGAGAGATCAGGAGATACCAGGATTTCTTGGGATTTCTCATATGAGAACCTAAATAGTTTTTCTGGTAATTTAATTTGGCAAATTATTTTATTGTCCTGTACAAGAATATTGCATGGAAAAAGTTGTTAACCTATGACCTTTCTATTTATATTTTTGAATAACTAAATTTCCATAATAATTTCAACTCAAGATTCTTCTACCTATTTAATATCTAGGATGTTTTGCTTGTGGTATTGTTTTGTAGAGTGAGGAAAAGGATATAACCAGAATAGCCAGTTCAGAAATTCTAAAATCAATGCAGGGTTTGAGTTCACCCATTGAGGGTGACTTTTGGTCAGGTAGAGTCACATCGAGGGAAGGAGCATTTATATAGGGCTGTGGTGGTGGTGGTGATGGTGGTGATGGTGGTGATGATGGTGATGGTGGTGGTGGTAGTGGTGGTAGTGGTAGAGATGGAGATGGAGATGTAGAAGAGCTGGGTTGAGGAATCTAGCTGATTAGAAGTAGTACTGTTGCTAGGGCTATTGGGCATAACTTATACTTATTTGTCCATTTAACCTATGATATTATAGTTAAACTAATTCTCAGAATTGGGGTACAGAGCATGACATATTGACTCTTTGTTCTAGGTGGCTTACAATTTCAAGTGAGAAGTGAGTCAGAGGTACAAAGGCAGGAATCATTAGTCGATGGCAGAATGATAGGGTCAGAACCCACAGTAACTCTCATATTACTGTCTGGAGTTTGGCAAGTTAAAGTTTGTTCTCTCTCCATAGTCTTTGGTCTTCCAGCTCTGCCTATCTATAATCTTAATTGTTTTCTCAAATGAATTGTGGTTCTTGGAAAAACTGGCTTTTTTTCTAAATTAAAAAAAAAATCAATATGTATTAGCCATTTTAATAGCTTACCATGAAAAAAGATTTTACAATGGGAATAATTTGGGAAATTAAAGCAATTTTAGATCATTGTTTGATTTTGGGGAATAATATGAAGTTGCCTGTATTAATTTCTTGATTGCTAGGGAAATATAGCTGCTTTTTCCTTAAGTTGCATTTTTCTAAAATCTCTTAGTGTTCAGAATTATCTTATAAAAATATTATATCAGAGTGAGAAGTCTAATGGGCTATAAAATATTTTTCCTTAGCATCATATATAATTGACTTTTTAAATTAAGTGAAACAAAATAGGCTTACAGTAGTTGTTAATCTTGTATTTAGTACTCAAAGTAATGATCTAATGTGGATCTACAGTCAGTCACCTGCCACAGCGACTAATTATTCTTCTGAGTAAAGTGCTTTCTTTGACAATGAAAAACATGAGATATAAACTTGTGATAAATATTTACAACTTTCATAGTAATTAAAAAGGCAATTTTGTACTGTGTGTTAAAGAAGTATAAGTAAGAATATTGGTGTAAACATCAAATCTTTTTAAAAGCTTTTATATCAACCATTTGAGCAAGGTAACCATTAAACACTTTCTTTATCTGCTACGGTAGTGTGTAGTGTAATATACTTATGTACTTAAGTGTCAATTAAATCAGCATGGATTTGGGGAAAGAGTTGAATTAAAAAAAGATAGTTGTGGGATTCTATAACTTTAAAATGATTATGTAATTAAATATTGTCTTAAAATCTTAGCATGCCTTCAATTATTTTAAGATGCACTTTAGATTATTTGTTGGATATTTCATAATTTTTCAGTGTCAGAAACTTGTGGGGGGCTTGAGGTGAACCCCCTGGGTTTTGGAAGGGTACCTTTTGCAAGGATACAAGACTCTGAAAATTAGCTTAAAAATAAAAAGAGAAATTATTAATTTGGAGGTAATGTTTTTTTTAAAGTTTATTTTAATTAGTTAATTTAGAATATTTTTCTATAGTTATATGAATCATGTTATTTCTCTCCCCTCTTCCCACCCGCCTCCTGTAGCCAACAAGCAATAGAAGGTAATGTTGAATCTGTCTAGGAAGGCTGCCTCCCAGGGGGGAACAGCTTGGGTGGAAAAATTGTTCTCCCAGAGGACATGATTTCTGGGGTCTTTATATTCTTTACTACAGTGAAGATTTAACTTTGTGCCATGCTGAACACATTAGAGTGTTCACTAGACTCTACTAGAGTGGTTTGCACTGAGGCGTGGACAGGGGAGAGGTTTGCCTGAAGACATAAGGAGTGACCCTCATAGTTTAGGGGACATAACTGGTAGATGCCTTAGATACAATCTGGTAGTATCTAGGCACAACTTGTATCTTTCTGTCCATCTTGAATCTTAAAGGAAGATCCGAGGAGGAAAATCCTTTTAGGGTCTTATAGGAGTTATTAGATGTTCTTGGGTTAGGAGTCACAAGGATAGAAGGAAGCAAAGGAATTTCCCTGCTTATAGTTTGCCTGAAACACTTTTATGGTTTTTGGGGTACAATGCCCATGCCAGAACTACATTTTAGTGGTATACTTAGTAGTTAAAAACAAGTAAAAATACACATCAATCATTTGTAATAACTAGTTGCTCATAAATGGATTTTCCTATACCTGGCACCATCTTGGGTATACAAATGGGTGGTTAATGCATTCTTAAAAGTGGAATTTTGTAGTATTGAATTCATATTTTCTTCATACAGGTAGGTGTTAACTTGGAAAAAACACAGAAGTACTTAAGTAAAAACTAAATCTTTAATCAGGAAAGGGATAGGTCCAATATTTGGCAGCTACAAAGAGCCCAGAGCCAAGAACTTTACAGGGCCTACCTACCCCCTGGGAATCTGGGAAATTATCCCTGGGAGGATCACTTCACTGAGATGATGTCTTTGAGGAATAATAGGACTTGGGGAACTTTATATACCTTTTGGGGAACTAAAGGATTGGGAAATATTATTGATTGATATTACCATGGCTATAAGGAAATGCGAGTGTCCAAACTACACTGACCTGATACAAACAGGTTTGGGAATGAAACCATAGCCAGAGGCTGGGGTAGTGGGGGCCCAGCCCGATTACTATAAATTCTAAAAGGATAGTCTCTGCCCAGATGTTGGTCTTCTTTGGAATGGATCTCTGGTACTATGGGGGAAACTTCAAAGACTAAAAGGGCACTTAGCATTTACTTAAGCCTGCTAGCCCCACCTAAACTGGGATAATCAAGTACTTTAAGGTCTGTTATTTACTCTGAAATGGCTAAGTCTGAAACCTCCCTCAGGCGAACTCCCTTGGGAACAGGGACGAACTTGGGGTCTCCAGCTTTCAAGTTGACCAAACTTGGGATCTCCAGATTCCAAGTTGATGCAGGTATGGTATTTTTCTTTAATAGATCATTGATTTTATTGCAATAGGTAACTCCTGTTGAAGAATTCTAACAATCCGGATCAGCATACTTTTGATATTTCATTAGGAAAAATTATGAGTAGAGTTTTCTTCATATTTTTGCATGAATAAATGTAGTAGAGTCCTGGTATTATTTTTTCATTTTAAACCTTGTAAGAATTTTGTTCTTAGTACATTTTGAGAGACAGTATAGCTTAGTGGATAGAGAATAGAACATGAAGCTCTGAAGATTTTTGTTCAGATCTTGCAGCTGACACATATTGCAAAGCCACTTAACCTCTTCATAATCTAGGCAACTCTGAGACTATAAGGTATAGATAAGATTAGGTTGAGGGAATTTACTCATTTGAGAGTTCATTGTACCAGTGAAATAATGTCATTTTTTTATTCCAATCTTTTAAAGCTTCATCCTTGTACTTTAAAAAATTTGTATTTATTTGGTAATTTGAAATCTAAACCTTTGCTTGTCTTGATTAAAAATTGCTCCCAAGTCACAAAAGATTATTTTTAAAAATTGTTTGTATGTGGCCACTTGAAGTTCTTTTAATCTTACATAATTTTTATATGCCATCATCATTTAAAAGGTAGCAATTAAAGTTTCTGACTGCTTTAAAAGTATAACAAAAGTCTTACAAAAATAGATGAGTGGAAAGACTATTAACTTAAGCTTCCTGATTATAAAAAAAGTAGATATTTAAAAAAATTTGTTTCCCTACAGTAGGGTAAAAATTTTTGAAGAAAACCAAGAATTGACTTAGGTTACTTGATTTTCTATTAGTGTTCTAGCCACTGACTTCTTGTTTTGAGCAGTTCACATGCTTTTATGTAAACTAATTCTCAATTATCCATGCTAATGGAGATTAGCAGTCAGATATTTTATTTGACTTTGAAATGAATTCATAATTGTTTTTTAAAATTTATAATTTTTATAACTTTACCTCTTTAACACCTCATCTTGACATCAAAGACTTTGCTAATGGAACACAAGCAATGACAGGTTTTTTGAACCTAATTTGTTCCAGAACCAGTCTAATTAAATTTGAATAGCTTCATAACTTGGTTTGGCACCAAGTGATGAACTGATAATTCTTGAACATAATCTCTTGAAGTTTGGAGGTATTATGATCCATGCAGGGTAGGTGAAGTTCCCACTGTGATGAAATCATGTCCCCTTGAAAAGTACTGAAGAATGATTTTTTCAATTGTCCTATTACATTTTTTTCATTAGTGTTGTTTTGTTATCCTTGAGCATGAGGATAATATTGGATTATATAATTGCCCCCAAATAATCTATAAAGTGTGTGTGTGTGTGTGTGTGTGTGTGTGTGTGTGTGTGTGTGTGTGTGTAACCCAGAAAGAGTCAGAATTAAAAATCCAGACTCTTGTATAACATTATAGTGAAATAGGCTTGTCTGTAGAAATTCCTAACTTACAGACGTTTGGCTTCCAGACCTTCCCCCCCTTACCTGAAGGAATTCCTTCCAGACATTCCCTCCTTATCTGAAGGGACCACCTACCTCCCAGACCTCTCCCCTGCTGGACTGCCCAGCTTGGAGATCTCCCCCATCCTGCCCCCAGCTGCCTTCTACTCTATAAATACCCAGCTCATGCACAGTTCTTGGTCACATATTTCGATGTAAGACCCTTGGTTTAAACTAAGACAATAAAGTCCCTTTGCATCTTGCATTGGTGGTTCAGACTCAATTACTGAGATAATTCTCTGAGCACATCATATGGGGGCTCGGTCCGGGATCCCACAGGAATAATTGAGTTCTGACCAGCAGTGGGACCGATTGGGAATTCCCCTAGGATCCTTGCTGCTCCAATCCACTGCTTGTCCCTGGAATGGGGAAGAGGTCTTAAAAGTTCCTGGTATAAGGCTAAGTGGCTGGCTTGCCCTTCCGGTCCCGGGGTTTATACAGGAAAAGCCTATTGCCAAACCAGAACCCAGACAAACCCTCTGAAAACGTTCCTGGTAAAGCCGAAGGAAGAGAGGAGCTCTACCAGGCATGGAGTCTCGACCTGGGGAGTCCTACAACTTAACTGGCCAGAAATTTAGAGGTAACTTGTGGGATTGGAGTCCCTACTGTAAGAAGTTGTTCCTGGGGTTCGATTCCCCCAGATTTAATAGGCCGTTGGAGGCCTTTACATGGGGTTAGAGTTCCCGATCCGGAGGGTGAGAAGTCCCCCCCCCTCCCATGGAAGTACCTGGTGGTGTTTGAGTCCCTAGTTTGTGGGTTAGACCAGTAGACTCACTGGAAGAGAGGAAGGTGTATGAATGTGTGAGAGAGTATGTCCTGTTGATTTCTGTTGAGTCTGTGTTGTTGTGTGTGACTCACTTCCAGTCCCCACTGGGAACAGATAGCAGTTTTGTCTAGGTGCTAGGAGCATTTTGTTAGAAATCACAGCCAAAAAGAGAGAGAGGTTAGATCTATCAGTGTGTAAAGCACAGGGAAAGTTAAAGGGGCAGTGTGTTGAAACTGTTTTAATTAGTTTTCTCACTGCAAATATTTCTTTTAAAGATGGATCCTAAAGCAATGATTTCTCCTTTTAAAGCATGCTTGTCACATACTTGTATATTTCTGTTTATTGTTGTCTTTGTCACATTCTCATCTCTATGTATTCTTTTAAAAAAAAATTTTTTTTAAACCCTTAACTTCTGTGTATTGGCTCCTTGGTAGAAGAGTGGTAAGGGTGGGCAATGGGGGGGTCAAATGACTTGCTCAGGGTCACACAGCTGGGAGTGTCTGAGGTCAGATTTGAACCTAGGACCTCCTGTCTCTAGGCCTGACTCTCAATCCACTGAGCTACCCAGCTGCCCCCTTCTCTATGTATTCTTAAATTGGACACTTACAAAAAAAAAAGGGGGCAGATGGAAGATTGAAATTCCCACTGTCAAAAATCCTCAGCATAGGACAAAAGCAAATATATGTTCAATGATTTTTCCTCTTTCTTCCTTTGGATGGGCCCCCAAAGGAGCGAAAATTTCAGAGCAGAAAAGGGAGATTTTACTCCACAATTAGAAGCGTTTTTCACTTAAGATTTGATTTTTAAGGGTTGAGGGTTGCTAATGGTTTTTGATATTGTACAATGTAATTTTATTTATTGTGGTAACTGTTTTTTAGTGAAATGTGAAATATTAACCAGATTTTATTGAGCACAAAAACTCATGGTTAGAAGTTTGTTAGGCCTTGGTTTCAGTGAATTTGAGAATTGTCTAAATGTGGTTAATAGCCAGTCTGACACAGATAGGGAATGTTTATTCTATAAGGACAGTAACTGCACTGGCTACTTCGTAGATGTAAAAGTCATTCAGGAAAAGTTGTAATGTTGTTATTGAGAACTTATTCTAGGATTTAAACTAGGGATTTTTCAAATGCGATGTTCTTTTAATGTATGTGCTGTCAGAACTAGCAACATGTAATTATATGACACAAGAAGTTTTTTTAAAGTGGTTAATCTGTGCATGGGTTTTAATAATACAGGTACTAACAATTTGGTATTTTGCAAAACATGGAATTTCTAAACAGTGTTGTATTTGACTAAGAGTTGTATGAATTGTTTTTAAAATGTGTATAGTGTATAAGAAGGAATTCATGATCTAGAGATTAACATGTATTTAGACTTATATTGCTAGAAAGTAATGATGAATGAATACAAAATATGTATGCATTTAGGCTATAAAGAGAATTAAATTTTCCACCTGAATAGGTTAAAGATATATGATAGGCAAACTGTATGAAATTAACAAGGAAAATTTGATCAGCCCATGAATCTAATAGGGGCAGTACCTTTCCTCTTTTTGTAATAATGGTAAAGGAGGAGAAGCTAGAGGAAAGAAGAGTAATGGATAAAGAAATAATAGGTGTGAATTCTAGTGCAAAGTAGATACAACAAATGGTAAATCAGAGTAATATTGATGGAATTTAATCAGTTATGTAGCAATGCTTTGAGGTAAAAAGAAACTAAACTGGAGGTTCTATTCTGTTTTAAATAGAGGTTTGAAAGGGATAAGAGTAAATGCTTTGAAATTCAGTTATTTATATACTGAAAGATTACTAAAAGACTTAAGGGTATTTGGAAGTTGTGGAGTTCAAGCTAAAATTTGTAGAGAATAATTTATTATGAAAGCTTTGATACATGCAAAATTTTAAATTGTGGTGATCTCACTTGTTAAAGAGGGACAAGGTTTAAAGTCATAAAAACCTAAACCTAGCCAGGCAGCCTTAGGATAAATTGCTCACAAGCTAATTAGCCCTTCTTTGCCTGCATGAAGGAGAAATATTGATACTTAGGAACTGATATAGCAACACAATGTTATGATTAAAAATGATAAAGACTGATAAAATGAGGGAAATTAGTAGTTTAATTAAAGCCATGGCTGATAGAGATAAATTGACCACGCGCCTGTAAGAAATCTCTGGCACCTCTGCCATTTTCTTCCATACCTTCCCTACTACTCCTCTCAGGTAACCAAGAGGTGTCTCCCAGCATCTCCCAGCTATGTAGCCAAGAGAGAGAGAGAGAGAGTCTCAAGCCTGACCTCCGAATTTAAGCTACCCTATGATGTCCCCACGTCCAAAACCAGAAACCGGAAACCCATTGGATCACGGGGAATGTAGTCTCAAAGTCCCCACGTGTCCACAGGAAGTTTGTAAGATACTTTTAAATGGCACCTCCCTGAATTCCAAACACACAAAAGTACATAAATAAGGTCTTAAAGAGTTTAAAGATGAGTATATTTTAATTGTATACTTCAGAGGTTTTAAGGAGATGTTCAGGCAAGTAAAAGTTGATAGAAAAGTCATGGATATCTTGTAAAACAGGGTATTTTTTAGCAGTACAGTTGTTATAGGGGTGCAAATGGTGAACCCCTGGGTTCTGGAAGGAGGCCTTTTAGGAATGAGAGGACTCCAAGCTTAGCTTAGAAGTAAGAAAGATTTATTAGTAAGATAGGATCAATGGCCAGCAAGACAGCAAGAGTAGAACAACCCTGGAGGGTTCACCTCCACGACATGGTAGCATGAGTGGAGCAACTGTCAAGGGTGGGCCCCCCCTCCCCCATGCCCCTGTTTGGGGGTGGTTTTTTATATCCTTTTCAAGAGCGTGGATGAGACTTCTTGCACTCAGGAATTCTGTAGGTGTGTGTGGGGAGGTCTGTCTGAGATCCTCAGGGCTTAGGCTATCAAGGGAGGTGTACCTCTTTTGTCTATCTCAATTTAAAGGACCTCCAAGGATAATGTTCTTTGCCTGGAGAGTCACAAGGGCAATGAAGGGGGAAGGGAGTTTCCCTGTTCACAGCCTGCCTGAGTTAAGGGGAGTTAAGAGGTATAGGGTCCCTGCCATCTCTGCACAATGCCCATGTTATAGTCTCAGAAAGACTGATTTTCGTCTTTATCTATCTTTCCATCTTAAGAGGTTTAAAAAAATAGGTTTAAATGTTTAAATTGATCAAAAATGTTTTTTTGGGGTTTAAAGTTATAAATGGTTTTTCATCTCAATGTATTAAAGTTGACTAACTTTATTATTAAATTTGACTTACTGGTCTTGAAAATAGATAAGCAGCCTGCTTATCAAAAGACTTGCTTTAAGGTTTACAATGCTTAAAAGGTTTCAAATCTTGTAATTGGAAACAGTCCCTGTAATACTACATGCTTTATGATATTCCTTTAAATATGACTTTTATGTAAATTGTTGCTAAAACATGTGCTTTAAGTATTGTTTGAATGTAAGCAAAAGCTCATTGTAAACCTGACTATACCATAGGTTTTGTTCAATCCTCAGTGGTTACCTCAGTTTACCAATTTGTACTATAAACTGAAACTTATAATTGATGAGCACTATGTTAAAGACACAGTGTCTCAATTCTTGGGAGTTATTGATTAGCATTTGAAGGGATACCAAATGGTATGTTTATTTTTATGATGGTAACAGAATCTGAGAAAGTGAAGAGGTATGTTGTGTTAGAATACAGAAGAAAGAGACTTGATCTGATATCTTGAGTATGCAGATTTGTGATGGGTGAATGGAAGTTGTGTTCTGTTTTTTTTTTTTGTCTTCTTTTTTTTTTTTTTTTAAATCCTTGTACTTCGGTGTATTGTCTCATAGGTGGAAGATTGGTAAGGGTGGGCAATGGGGGTCAAGTGACTTGCCCAGGGTCACACAGCTGGGAAGTGGCTGAGGCCGGGTTTGAACCTAGGACCTCCTGTCTCTAGGTCTGACTCTCAATCCACTGAGCTACCCAGCTGCCCCCTGTTTTTTTTTTTTTAAGCAAAGGGTCTTGAGGGAAAAAGAGAGAGGGAGAAGGAGAGATGAAAGATCAGATAGGGAGGTGAAAGAGAATAGATAGATGTTCTACTCGTATAATTGGATCCTTGACCTAGGGATAATTTCTAAAATTAATGAATGTGGTGTTGGAAAAATCACAAATGATTCTGGAATTTCTCTGGAAAGTTACCCTGAAGAGATTTCTGTATGGCCTTGTCTTAGTCCTTATATTCACTATGGAGCTACTCAATCCATAGTAAGAACTGACCCAGGAAATGATGCAGCCCTGATTTATATTTACTATGGAATTACTCAATCCATAGTAAGAACTCCTGTTTCTTAATTCAGGTTTTGTGATTAAAGTGTGATATGCTAGTTATTGCCAGAATATGTAAGAATAACTGAGTTATCAGCCTGGTAGGGATGTGAAAGGCTTGTTTGAGGGTATGGAAATTGTTTTAAGACTGCTGCTTAGCAGAATTTCTCTGAGCTGTAATGTGTAAGACTTGTCTTTTAAGGAAGGAGAAGGCTTTTGGGATCCAGTGGTGATGTAGTATGCAAAAGACAGAGAATGTTCTGTGATGGTTTGAGAGGCAATTCTAGGGCTCAGCCTGGACTGGACCTCTTCTGACCATCTAGGCTACTAATCCTTGAGTGACACAACAATGGCATGAGCCAGTGACAGCTTTGGCCTATACATGCAGCCACCTCACTAAGTGTCCCTTGGGACATGAGCAAATGCTTTCCCTCTCTGCCTTCCCTTTTGGAGCAAGTTCCCATAATCAGTACTTAATGCAAATTATAAAATTAATGTTTCCATCTCCCCAAACAACCTATTATGTTAATAATTGAAAATTATCTAATTGTTAGGGAACACACTTTGAGAAGTAGGTGGTTTAATAATGGATGACTTGTAACTCACAGCCTTAATTTACCATAACTGAAGTTTAGATCTTGAGCTTGGAAATATAACCCAGAGCTTTCCGGATTTCCTCCAGAATCTGGGATAAAGAAATTTATCTGTAAAATATTGTTATTCAAGTATTTAGAGAGGCCATATTAATGTGAGCTTTGCAAAAGAATCTTCTTTAATAGAAACATCACATACCATCTCTGCAAACAACTTAGGAATCAAGTTTCCTAAAATGATCAATTCCTGTCAGAGGATGATTTCTGGAGATAAAATCTGTTGGCTAAGATACCCAAATGTTAATGTTTAATATTAGTTTCTATTGTGTTAATTTTCTCTCTTTATATCTGATGTTCTAGTTTTTGCCCCAGTCCTAGGTCCTAGCCTTCTGCCTTAGGGATGGATGCTCCCCCTTGTGACCTGTCTGCCAACCTAGGGGAACAGTCTCTGGTCTCCCAGCCTTCAGGACCCTGGCATTCGCTGCAGTCCTCCTCCTCCTCCTCCTCCTCCTCCTCTTCTCAGGGATTCTATTCCCTTATCAGTTTGAAGAAGCTATAGAAGATTGAAACCATCGACCCTCTTCCCTTAGATATTTGGAGGAGAGGGGAGATGGCATGGGACATTGTGGGATATTGTACCCCAGAGACAACATAGAACATTGTACTCCCTTAGTGAAAAGTTTTTAGGCAAACTATAGGCAAGAAAATTCCTTTGCTCTCACTGTGTACCCTTACCTGCCTAAATAGACTAGCGACCTTTGTCAAAGATCCTATCAACACTGTACAATTTATGGTCCTTTGACAACAATACCGGACCATTCCCCCTGCACCTTCTGTCTATGATGACACAGATATTTAAGAAAGATTTCTTAATGATCCAACTCCAGAAGTGGGGAATGTAGAACCCAGAAAGAGTCAATTAAAAATCCAGCCTCTTGTATAACATTATAGTGAAACAGGCTTGTCTGTAGGAATTCCTAACTTACAGACCTTTGGCTTCCAGACCTTCCCCCCCCCCCCCCTTACCTGAAGGAATTCCTTCCAGACATTCCCTCCTTATCTGAAGGGACCACCCACCTCCCAGACCTCTGGCCTGCCCACCTTGGAGATCTTCCCCTATCCTGCCCCCAGCTGCCTTCCACTCTATAAATACCCAGCTCAGGCACAGCTCTTGGTCACACATTTTGATGTGAGACCCTTTGTTTAAACTAAGACAATAAAGTCCCTTTGCATCTTGCATTGGTGGTTCAGACTCAGTTACTGGGATAATTCTCCGGGCACATCATGTATATATATATAATCCAGAGTTGGCTATATTTGAACCCATGAGATGGCTTTGATTTATTGGTAGAAGGAAAGCTCTTTGAGAATGGGGCTTTCATAATTTTCTTTGTATTTTCAGCACTTTGGTACAATGTTGGTTGATTGACTCAGTGTAGGAGAATAGGAATGAGAAAATAGAAGAAAGGAAAAGAAGAAGAATAAGAAAATAGTCTGTCTGGGGCATCTTTGATGATATGTACACTAAAGGTGGTAACTTGTATCATTTAGAAATATTTGTACTGAGGCCACAGAAATTTTTTCTTTTCTTAATTTCTTTGAAACCATTACTGTATAAGCTGTATTCTAAGTAGTTTCCCTTACCACCTCTTGACACCAGAGGGGGCAATTTATCAGTTTCACTAAAAGGAACAATCAGCTAGCAAATTTTTCCCTCTGATTTCTCTTTGGGGTGTGGTAGTGGGGAAGTGGAATGTTTCTACTAGTCACCATTCTATCTAATTGGAGAGATGTTTGTTAGAGTAGATCTTTGTGTTAAGAAGAAAGTAATTCAGTTCCATCTTTAATTTTATTTATCATCAATATTTACAATTGTAAAAGAAGTATAAAGCTCAGATTTTATGTCATGTCTCAGTCGCTTACTCCAAAATCAACTGAATGTTCTGTTGTTTTACTATTCCCCTTTTTTAAAAACATTTTTTTTCCTGAAAGACCTTTGTTGAAGTTACTTTTGTAGCTCCTGGGAAAGTGAACTTTTGTTTATGGTTGGGTATAGTATGTAATTTGACTTTAAACAAAGCAAAACAAAATAAAACCCCCAAATGAAAACTCAGTCCAGAAAATTATATAAGATGATGTAGGTATATATTTGGGCAAATTTTCTTGGCCTTCCTTCAGTATTTATTTGGGTAATCACAGTGTTTGATTCTCAAAAAATTAATTTTGAGAATTTGGCATACTATATTTCTTTAATTTTTAAGTGTTTGAGGAAAATGGATAGGTTTGGATGTTATTTCTGAGAAAAGTTTTTAAGATGGAAATACTGTTTTTTTAAATTCTCCTTCAACTTAATTTTCAAACCATTTGTTTATGTTGAAAGCCCTTTTTGGTTCTGTGCTTTCATATGTAAATGATTTAGTTTAAAGAATGTAGTAAAGTATTAGAGTATATGTATTGAGTGTTTTTGCTGTTTTGTAGTAGCAGCTCAGTGAAAGCAGGGTACCTATTTACTCTTTGAGGTCAATTTTGGTTAATTTATCTTGAATTAGATGATACATTTTTGCTTGTCTGCCAAAAGAAATTCTAAGTTATCTTAAGCATCCACTTTATCTTTCAACTATAGTTTTCTAGTTTCTAAAATGAGTTGGATAGACTTCATGACTACATGATTGTTGACATGGAATAGGCTAGCAGTTGGAGACTGAAGAATGGACCGTAGGGTAAAAGCTAAGTGACTCTTTAGTGCAGTAGGCATCAGTCTCATAAGCTGAAGGTCCTAAGTTCGATTCCTGAAAGGGGGATGTGGTACAATGGGAGAAACTTCTAAGGCAAAAGAATCGCTTAACTTTTGCCCTAGGGTCTATTATTCAGTCTGTAACTGCTAGCCTGACATCGACATGATAAAAGAGCCTGTTAGCTCTAAATCTAAGAGCCTGTTAGCTCTAAATCTATAATTCTGTTAAGACAATTGGGAACTAGCATTTCTTAAGCTCTTTGGACATTGTGCTAAACACTGGGCATATAGATACAAGCCAAAAGATAAGCTAGTCCATACCCTCAAAGAACTTATACTCTATTTGGGGAGGATAATACATAAAAGGGAACTGGAAAGTTGAGAGAGGGACAGGAATACATTTTCAAGGGCATCATGTCAAAAGTACAGAAAGTCAGAAGCAGAGGCCAGAGGGGAATGAAAGTTTTGCTGGTCCCTCAAATGGAAGCCTTGAGAAGAATTCACCAGTGGGAAAAGTGGTCTGAGAGAGATTCTGGAGTTGAAAACATTGCCCAGGTCTTTGCACATTCCAGGGTAAGGAGGTCCTGTCCTAGATATGGAGGGAATTTCCAGTATGTGAGGCAGATGAAGCATAGTATCAAAAAAAAAAAAGTAATGCCAGTTTGGTTTACAAAAATTAATAAAAGAGTTAGTATTTTTTTTTAATAGCAGGAGAAATGTAAATATTTAGGAGCTGATTGGCCATAACAACTCTGAAAGTTTATTTAAGTTTGAGAGTGATTTCAGTCTATGTCAATGAGGAGGGAATGCCTCCATTAACAAAATCTCACATCCTTGAAGTATCTGCAACTATGTTAACTTAGGAACTATAAGCAAGAAGTTTAATTTGTTGTATACATTTTCACACAGTAGATATTATGAGATAGGGAAAAATGAGAATAAAAGATCTACATTTTTATATTTTAATTTGCTATATAAGAATGAATATTGTTATGCTATGATGCTACCTGTACTCTCTTTTCTTTAAGGCAAGAATTCTGTATAGTTTTATCTTCATAGACAATGTACCTGTAGTTTCTGTTTATGACTTCTTTTATAACATTAGAAATATTTTATAACATTTAAAATAATAAAACATACATTTAATGAATTCATTAAGAGTTTGCAGTGTATTTGTATGCTTTATTTTACCATAGCTACTTCAATAGCTTCTTAGAATGTATAAGGCTGGAAGCTGTTGACAAGGCTGAAAGCTGTTGACATACCACCATCTCTATATTTTGTGCACATGCAAAGTGAGAGTTTGAGATACATATAGGTCAAAATGTTTATTGGCATTTCAGATATCTATGTTTTACGGTAGTAATAGTGAACCTTTTAGAGAAGAAGTGCTGGACCCTGTCCCCACATTACCCACCAGACTGAGTGCCATGCCCCTATCACATACCAAGTGCTGGGTGAAACTACCCTCCCTAACCCTACACAGGGGAGGAAGAAAGTACTTCCACTGGGCTGCTGGGCAGAGGGACTGGTGAAATGAGGAATGTCCTCAGCAAGTTTAGAGAGGGGGAAGGGAGTGGCTCCAGTGCTTCACTCCCTTCTAACTGCCACCTATGAGCTGCCCCAACCCAGCCCCGCGCGCCCCCCCCCCCCCCCCCCCCGCTCCCATTGGGCTGCTGGGCAAAGGGGTGGGAGATGTGAAAAAATGTCATCAGTATGGTGGAGAGGGGGAGGGGAGCAGCTTTGCTGAGTCCCTCTGCCTTTCTAGTAGTGAACTCTTGTGGGGGGGGG
>NC_058131.1:133789057-133887577 GCF_016433145.1 Gracilinanus agilis | reverse complement strand
TACCAGCTTCTAGTCTTATTTATTAATTCAATAGTTCTTTTACTTTTGATTTTATTAATTTCTCCCTTGATTTTTAGTATTTCTAATTTAGTTTCCATCTGGGGATTTTTAATTTGCTCGCTTTCTAATTTTTTGAGTTGCATGCCCAATTCATTAATCTCTGCCCTCCTTAATTTGTTAATATATGTACTGAAGGATATAAATTTCCCCCTGAGTACTGCCTTGGCTGCATCCCACAGAGTTTGGTAGGATGTCTCATCATTGTCATTCTCTTCAATGAAATTATTGATTGTTTCTATGATTCCTTCTTTGACAAATTGGTTTTGGAGAATCATATTGTTTAATTTCCAATTAGTTTTTTTTTTCCTGTCCAGGTGCCCTTACTAATTATTATTTTTATTGCATTATGATCTGAGAAGGTTACATTTATTATTTCTGCTCGTTTGCATTTGTTTGCAATGGTTCTATGCCCTATAACATGGTCAATCTTTGTGAATGTGCCATGTGCAGCTGAAAAGAAGGTGTATTCCTTTTTGTCCCTATTTATTTTTCTCCACATATCAATTAAATCTAATTTTTCTAGGACTTCATTCACCTCTCTTCTTTCTCATTTATTTTTCGGTTTGATTTATCTAGATCTGACAGAGGAATATTTAGATCTCCCACTAGTATGGTTTTACTGTCTATTTCCTTCTTGAGCTCTGCCAGTTTCTCCTTTATGAATTTGGATGCTATGCCACTTGGTGCATATATATTAAGTAGTGTTATTTCCTCATTGTTTATACTGCCTTTAATCAGGATGTAATGACCCTCCCTGTCTTTTTTAATCATATCTATTTGTACTTTGGCTTTGACAGAAATCATAATAGCCACTCCTGCCTTCTTTTTCTCATTTGATGCCCAAAAGATTTTGCTCAAGCCCTGAACCTTAAACTTGTGTATGTCCACCCGTCTCATATGTGTTTCTTGTAGACAACATATGGTAGGATTTTGGTTTCTAATCCACTCTGCTATTTGCTTCCGTTTTATGGGCGAGTTCATCCCATTCACATTCAGAGTTATAATCATCAGTTGTGCATTTGCTGACATTTTCGTATCCTCCCCTATTCCTACCCCCTTTTTCTTATACTATTTCCTTTTAAACCAGTGGTTTGCTATTTAGCCGCTATCCCTTATCCCCTCCCTTGATTAACTTCGCTTTCTACCCCGTCCCTTATTTTTCCCCCTCTTTTTGTTTTTAAAGGCCTTATGAATTCCCTCCCCCTTCTTCTCCCCTCCCTTTTTTTGACCTCCCCACTCCCCTGCTCCCCTTGGTTTATCCCTTCTAACTTCCTCAGAAGGGTTAGATAAGAGTTTTATGTCCCAATGGATAGTATATCTACTCTTCCCTCTCTGGGTTGATTACACTGAGAGTAAGGTTTGATTATTACCTCTTAATGCTCTCTTCCTCTCCTTCTTATAATAGTATTTGTCCCCTCTCCTTCCCATGCCCTCTTTGTGTGTAATAGAATATCCTATTTTTCTTATTCACTCAAGTTTCTCTTGGTGTCCCCTGCTATTCACCCCCTCTTTCCCATCCCCCATGTCATCTTAGATTATTTAGTGTTCCACCCTCACCCTGTGAATTATTCTTCTGATTACTATAATAGTGAATACTATAATAGTGAATAGAGTTCACTACAGAGAATTATACATAGCATTTCTCCACATAGGAATACAGATAATTAGATCTTACTGAGGCCCTTAAAAAGGCAAATTTAAACATTATGAGTTTTCTTTCTTTCCCCTCTGTTTCTTATTTACCTTTTCATGTTTCCTCTCGATTTTTGTGGTTGGATATCGAACTTTCCATTTAGCCCTGGTCTTTTCTGTGCAAATACTTGGAATTCTTCAATTTTGTTGAATGCCCATACTTTCCCCTGGAAATATATAGTCAGTTTTGATGGGTAGTTGATCCGTGGTTGCAGGCCCAGCTCTCTTGCCTTTCTGAATATTGTATTCCAGGCCTTACGGTCTTTTACAGTGGAGGCTGCCAGATCCTGTGTGATCCTGATTGGTGTTCCTTGATATTTGGATTGTCTCTTTCTGGCTTCTTGTAAGATTTTTTCTTTTGCTTGAAAGCTCTTGAATTTGGCAATTATATTTCTGGCCGTTTTCTTCTCTGGATCAAATGTAGTGGGTGTTCTATGAATCCTTTCAATGTCTATATTGCCCTCTTGTTGTAGGACTTCAGGGCAATTTTGCTGAATAATTTCTTTTAGTATGGAGTCCAGGTTTCTATTAATTTCTGGTTTTTCTAGAAGACCAATTATTCTCAAATTGTCTCTTCTAGACTGGTTTTCTTGGTCTGTCACTCTCTCATTGAGATATTTCATATTTCCTTCTATTTTTTTAGTCTTTTGACTTTGTTTTATTTGTTCTTGTTGTCTTGAGAGATCATTAGCTTCTAATTGCTCAATTCTAGCCTTTAGGGACTGGTTTTCAGCTATGATCTTTTGGTTTTCTTTTTCAATCTGGTTCAGTTTGCTTATCAGTTCATTTGGTTTCTGAGCCTCACTTTCCAATTGCAAGATTCTACCTTTTAAACTGTTATTTTCTTGCCAGATCTCTTCCATCTTCCTCAGAATCTCAGTTTTGAAGTCTTCCATAGCTTGTGAGGAGTTTTCCTTATTTGAGGAGGGTCCGGATGCTTGTTTGTTCTCCTCCTTTGTTTGCTCGGTTGTCTGGATTTTCTCTGTGTAAAAGTTGTTGAGTGTTAAAGACTTCTTTTTCTTGTTGTTTATCTTTCTCTTCTGAACTTCCTGAGTCTGAGTAGCCATCATTAACCCAGCAGCTTCTCAGCTTTATCCTCACGCTCGGGGTCTGTCCGCGGTCTTTTGGCTCCTGAGGTCTGAGTTCTGGTTTTTTCCAAGGTCAAGCCCCCTGGTGGACCCCCTTGCTTGATCTTCTGCCGGAGGTTCCTTTACAAGTCTCAGGGCGCTGCTTCCACAGTCGTATACCCGTCTAGGCTGGTTCCCCACTCAGGGTTTCAGAGCTGTAGCTTGTGGCTGTGTCTGCCTCCTCCCACGCCTCCGCCGCTCCCGCACTCAGAGTTCGCGTGCGTTCTTTGGCTTTTTGGGGTCCCAAATCTTGCTGCTCTCAGGAACAGGCCCTAGAGCTGCCAATGATTCGATGGGTGCCCCAAACTTGCTCTATTTCTTTTTAACTGGCTTCGGCGCTATAGGTGGTATGTGTGGTAGGGGTGGGGGTGGGGTGGTTGCTCAGTCCGCGATTTAGTGAGAGCTGTTTTACCCCTTTATAGCATGGAAATGTCCCGATTCCACGTACCTTCCACGCTGTGCCCTGTTATGCGGTTCCTCCGTTCATCTGGACTTGTTTTTATGTCCCCTTGAGGAGTTTTGTGTATTTCGGTCAGGAGAGGTTAAGAGCTGCTTTTTACTCTGCCGCCATCTTAACCTGGAGCTAGCTTGCTTTTTAGAGTGGAAGACCTGAATATTAGTATTGCCTTTGATATATATTAGCTTACACATACATACACATATATGATATATATGATATATGTTATAGGTATCATATATCTATTAGGCCACTCATACCAGGCAAACCTTTAAGTATATAAGGTTGCAGAATAGCTGCTGATCTTCATTGGAGTTCTTTATACCAATTAAATCATAGATCTCATTCATTCTTTACCCATTGTCTGGCACAATGGTTAGCATATGGCAGGCACTTAATAAATATTGTTGAATTGAATTATATTACATTACAAATATTGACCTTTGTAATAGTGGTAACAAAGACAGTGATAATTAGACATCTAAATAACTTCACAATGCTATATTTATTTAATAATGTGATCTGGATATCTCTCAAGATAATTAGAACCATTTTAAAACTTCACATAAATTAGTAGCTTCAACCTTCTACTCATTGATTCTTTTTATGTAGCTGACAAAGTTACATAAAATTGATTAATTTGAGTTTTTCATAGCATCCCTTGCTATCTTGATAATTAGAGGTACTAATGAGCGGTAAAATGACATGTTAAGGGGCCAGGATCTGGCTAATCTAATTGTGACTCACAAATGTCGCTATTCAAGTGTTACTTTACTTTTTTTAATATCATGGTCCCCTTTGATGTAACCTATGGACCCCTTTTCATAAAAATGATTTTAAAGAATTAAAGGAAATGTTAACATTTCAGTTAGAAGTTAGTAGAAATTAAAGATGCAATTTTTTTCTCCTTCAGGTTTAGATTCCCAGAAATTGGTTAAAATTCTGTTTTAGTTCTTAGTTATTAACATATTGTTTTTCTTACCATATAATTCCTTTTACTTCCAGTTTTATCCTTCTGGTTACCAACTTTGTTCCAAAATTTGTTATTTGTTATACATATTTTGGGGCTGCGGTCTCCAGTGCAGTGAATTAAAGTAGCAGGGCTTTAAGATGAGCATACTAAGCACATAGAACCACATTTTAGTTATCCAGGAACTATTATTTAATTTGTAGAATAAAGAGACTGTTTGCCCTTTTAATCTTCTCCTTTTAGTTGTTTCTCCTTGTAGCATTTCACTGCTCATTAATTCCAGAATTATTGGTGCTCTTCTCTCTTAAGACATAGGTGACTACTGTTTGTGTCTCAAAACTCCCAGTTCCTTAAGAGTGTAGTTTAATAGTCATTTCGGTCAAAGGAAGTTTTAAAAAGGGTATATATTAAGATGCATATGTCAGTGTAAGGTTGGGTGAAGTTGTACATATTGATGATGACAATAAAAGTAAATGCCTTTAATATCTGCAGTTTTACTTATGCTTTTGTTTGTATGATCAGCATTTTTTTTAATCTTTATCTTTATTTTTTTTAAACCCTTAACTTCTATGTATTGACTTATAGGTGGAAGAGTGGTAAAGGTAGGCAATGGGGGTCAAGTGACTTGCCCAGGGTCACACAGCTGGGAAGTGTCTGAGGCTGTATTTGAACCTAGGACCTCCTGTCTCTAGGCCTGGCTCTCAATCCACTGAGCTACCCAGCTGCCCCCAGCATTTATTTTTGATTGCCAAAAAATGCTGTCATGGATTTTGGGAAGAAACTATATTTGTATTTCATTTTGGAGAGACATAGGAGTTTGGCCAGTTCTTCTGTTTTGATTCCCAAGGATTCATGTCACTTACTTATGGAAGTAAATTGTTAAGGCACATAAAAAAATCTCTGAAGCCTGATGGCACAGGCAGTTTCTAGCTTTTGTGTTTACACACGTGATAATGGTATGTATGTTGTTCTTAATATTTGATATGTAATAATGTAAGTATTTTGACATTATTATGTCTTGGATTTTTTCTAGAGATTAGTACTTGATATTTATCTTTAAAGGCATTTATGGCATTTGTTTTTTTTGACACTGTGGAGACAAATTGGTTGGAGGTACACCTGAAATTTGGTAACATTAGGTATATTGTATGATTGCTAAATTTAATAGAAAACGTCATGAAGTAAAATATATTCTTTAATTCAATAAAAATTTTAAGTTTTAAGTTGAAGAGAGATCAGTTTTTTGTTTTGTTGCATATTGCAAAGATAATGAATTGTTGGTTTAAGTAACCTTGAAGTGTAAAGATTATGTCAACCAAAATAAAGATGCAGCAAAAGGAGTTCTGAGTTAATTTCTTTAATTCTGAACCAAATCCCAATTCTTTTTTTTTTTTTAATAAGAAAAAAATCATAGATGCACAAAGTAGTTAGGTGAGTTTTATTGTGATTTATGCTGGAAATCTTTTTATGTCCTATGGATTATGTTCCTACTGTTTTTTCCCCATTTGTTTGTATTTGTTTCGCCTGTAACCCAAGTTTTCCTAGTGATATCTATGTGCTAAGGTCATGGTGAATTAGGTTGCTTTATGATTTCCTCTACTGACACTATTGTAGCTTGCTTATTTTCATTTTTGCCCCTCTGTTACTGTCATCCTTCATGAAAATACTTAGATGTCTTAGAGGTAACTGTGGTTTTTTAGGATTATGCCAGTGGAGTATATTTTTTGGTATTTCCTAGCGAGTGGAAAAAGCTTTAAGATGACTAAGGTGATGGACTATGCTCATTGTCTAATCTATTTTATTGTCAAGTCTTACTGTTTCTGTCTTTATATCACCTCTCCTATAATTCTTTTCCTTTCCATTCATACAGCTATCACCCTGGTGCAGATCTTCATTACTTTATACCTGGATTATTTACAATAGCCTTCTAGTTGGTGTCTCTGACTCTGCAATTCATCCTCTTCTCAATTGCCAAAGTATCTTTCCTTAGGTGCAGATCTGATTTTTAATAATCCACTGACTTGTTTCTAGGATCAAATATAAAATGCTCAATTGACCTATAAAACCCTTTACAACCCTTTCTCTCTTTCTGCTCTTACATTTTACTATTTTCATATACTTTGATTCAACTATTCTGGCTGACTTCTTGTTCCTCATACAATACTCTACAATTCCATGCCTTTTTATTAACCACCCCCCTTCAACACTTACCTAAAATCCTACCTTTTGCAAGATGTTCTTCCTAGTTTTCTTGTCCTCTAAACTGCTAGTGCATTCCTTCTGAGATTATCTTCCATTTTCATTGTATATGTATCATGTTTGTATGTAGTTGTTTGCATATTCTCTCCCCCATTAGAATGTGAAGTCCTTGAAGGTAGGGCTTTTTGGTTTTTTTTTTTTTTTTTTTTAATTCCCACTGCTGAGCATAATATCAGGCACATTCTAAGTGCTTAATATAAATTGCTTGTTGACTAACTGTTGACCAGTTTGACATCAAAGTGATTAATTTCTTTAGTAACAAAAATTGTGTTTTTCTGTGAAATTGAAATTTGAAATCTGTGAAATTGAAAAAAGGGTCAAAATCTGCCACAGTGATATCTTAATTGATGAAATTACAATTCCATTAACTGAAATATTGAGGAAATGATACCATATTTCTTTTAAAAGTATCTTTAGGGGGGTAGGTGGGTAGCTCAGTGGATTGAGAGCCAGATCTAGAGATGGGAGGGCCTAGGTTCAAATCTGGCCTCAGACACTTCCTATCTGCGTGACCCTGGGCAAGTCCCTTAACCCCCTTTTCCTAGCCTTTATTGCTCTTCTGCTTTAGAACCAATACACAGTATTGATTCTAAGATGGAACATAAGGGTTTAAAAAAATATATCTTTAAAGAGTACCACAATGTAGTATTGGTCCATTTTTTTTAGCAATATTCTGGGGGATCCTCTTACACCAGTTAATCATTAGACCTCATATTTGATCAAAACACAGCAACTCTGTATAATAGTTTTGACATCATGCTTTAATAGCTAAGAAGACTAAGGCTTTAGGGTAAAAGTATTTTAATAAGGTAAAGTGATTTGTCCAGGATCATAGAAAAGTCAATGCACGAGATATGGGATCTGAACCTTGACACCCTGATTATTGTTCAGCATTTGATCATGCTCCTTTTGTTTGCTTTGCTATTCAGATTCAGCTTGTTAGAATCGATGGTTTTCTGCTTCTTGCACAGCTGGGCTTTTCACGTTACCTTTTGAGATGAATATTATTCTACCAATTAGGAAAGGTATGATGAATACATGGTGATTGTAATCATAATTATTATCTTAATTCTAAGTGATATGGAAAATTTGCATAGAGCTTACAGAGTAGCCACAGAAGAAAGTCACATGGTAAAATGAAGATTCTGAGGGGAGAGGTTCTCTGTGATAATGGAGAGCAAGATAATTTTATTATTTTTGTTATTTTGTAGTGACTTCATCTTCATTAAGGACAGAAAAAAAAGTGGAATTGAACATAAAAAAAAAAAAACCCTTACCTTCTGTCTTAGAATCAATACTAAGTATTGGTTCCAGAGCAGAAGATTGGGAAGAGCTCAACAATTGGATTTAAGTGACTTGCCAGGGGGGTCACACTGCTAGGAAGTGTATGGGGCCATATTTGAACCTAAGACCCTCTAGACCTGGTTCTCTATCCACTGGCCACTTAACCTGCCCTAGAATTTAACTTTTAGCATGAAAGATTTAGGTAAAAATGTTAATTTTAAATGACAACTCACTTTTCTTAAATAGTAAATTTTAAAAATATAATAGTGATATCAAGAGAGTCTATATCTCTGAATACCATTAAACATAAGGTGATTTTCTGTTGTTCAGAGAACATATAAACACCCTGATAATAGTAGCTGATATTTCTTTAGTACTTTAAAGTTTACAGAATGCTTAACTTAAATATGTCATTTGGCCCTCAAAACAAACCCTATAAGGTAGATATTATAGGTGTCCTTACTTTTCAGATGAACCTGAGGCTCACAGGAGTTAAATGAATATATATATATATATGATTCTTCCTGACTTTTGTCCACTACTGCTTTTCAAACTAATGAAGTAACTTTTCTAGTGTTTTCACTCAATTCTGACCTTGGAATTATGTAGTACTAATATCCTGAAAGGGTTAGCAGACTATTAAATAACCTGACAACTGTGATTCTATGAAATCTTTTTAGTTGATATGGTTTCTCTGTACAATTGTACATTCCACCCTGATATACCAAAAACTTCTCCTGGCATCTTGGACATTGTGTTAGTGCGAGCAACATGAGTTGGATATAGCGGAAGGAAAATTATATATGAGACATTTGACAGTTTGAGACATAGTGATCTTTCTGAATTAATTTTTACTTCCTAACAGATTCTAAGATTGGCTAACAATCTTATTAATGAGAGAAGGGAGTAAATGATACGTGACCAACTAAATTACTTTTCTGGAGAGTGACTAAGTCTGGCATTTAAATTAAACTTGTTAGTAGTAACTGTTCAGTGGTACCCTTCTAATCTAGACTAACATGAAAATTTCAAATTAAAAACCTTCCAGTTTTACTTGTCAAAACATTTTACTTTAAGAGATATACTTCAAAAATTTAAAGTGATTTTTCCACCTCCCCCCAACCTAGTAGGACAGCTTGTTAGTATCTTCTGTATTAAAACTTATTCAAAAATTAAACAGCCTAGTACCACTGATGTTAGATAAGGCCTTGTTCATGATATCGAAAGTGTTTAAGCATTAGTAATTGACCTGATGAAAAAATTATGTAGAGACTGAGAGTAGCTAAACCAATTTTCATTTTTGTTTAGAAAAAAATTACTGAAATAGACTCCTAAAAAGTCTTTGTTTTGTCATTAACATTGTTATAAGCAAAAAGGGCCTAGGGAGATATAGATATGCAGTGATGTGAATGTATCTATGTATTCTCCCTAGTTGCAGATGATGGAGAAACACCAACCCCGATCACCCTTGATAGTTGTTATAATTTCCCTTTTCTCTAACCAGTTGTCCAGGGAGGACCCTGAAAGGTTAGGTGGACGGGTAACCCTTTCAGGTCCAACCTGGGGTTGGATGAATTGTTATAGGGCTTTTGATTTGTCTTGGATCATGTTTGATATCTAACTGTGTTGACTCCCTCCCCAAGGGTCGTGATATAAAGACCACTCAGGAAGGTACTTGTTAAACTCTCTTTATGTATAATCTATAATCAGGGAAAGGATAAACAGGACAAGGAATGGGGATTGGAGATCCTGTCAGTCTAATATCTCTAACTAGTTGACAGTCAGGACTGGAGGCTATTGATTTAATAGAAGCTGGAGTTTTATTCTCCACTACCCCTTTGGCCCAGCCTGGCCACAGCCAAGACAGAGAATAGGGACTGCTGTTGATGAGGTTGTGTTGGTGATCTTATTCTCTCAGCTTTCTCATTATCAGTGTTTGGTGATGCACTAGCTCTCACAGTCTTCAGGAAATATTCAGATTCTTCCTACCCTCTTCTTCATAGACCTCCCAGCCTCCCTTCACCACCTAGAGACCCAGAGACATAAAGAGCTAGAAAGATCCAGAGGCCTAAAGACCTAAAGAGCCCAAAGACCCAACCCCGAAACCCAAAGACCAAAAGACCAAAGACCCTTCCAAGTGGTTGTTAGCGTTATTTATACTGCCAGGCCAACTGACATTTGCTCCTGGCTCACGGCACTTGGTAACATTCCAGTGTCTTCCAACTGCCTTCCCTGTCATTCAAGGTGGCATCCATCATTTCCCAGGATAAGAATATAACAACATCAGTTTTAGAAGAAAGTTTTTAGTAGGAGTTGCTCCACATAATAATTATTAGTCATCTTAAGTGTCTGCTCAAACTTTAAAATTTTAGGTTTGCTTTACCTACATTATCTAATTTCAGCCTCAGAACAACTATGTAATGTAGGTACCATAGGTGTCATTATTATCTCCACTTTATAAATAGAAATTAACTAAAGCTTAGAGAGGTAATATAATTTGTTCCTAGAAATACAGCTGTTAAAATGTCAGCAACAGGATTTGGACATTTCCAGACTTTGATCCATCATTCTACCTGCTAATTAAAGTTATTGCTTCTCTCTTATTGTATTTAATAAATAGTTTTATTGAAATGTTTTAGATTTGGTTACTGTTTGGCATGTTTGCACTTGAGAGACAGTATGAATGTTAACATAATAGTTTCTTCTCAAAGTCTTACTTCTATAAAGGACAACTGGAAATTGAGCAAATAGAAATAATTTTATATAAGAACAGCTTTATGTTGTACCTTTCTAGTTTGTGTTCATCATTGAAAGCCAAATTATTTACATGTGTAAGAGATGTTAGGAGAAATTTTATTGTAAATCTCTAGAGGTGTTGTGAGGGTTATTTAGCAATTAATTTAGTGTTAGTGTTGGACCTAGCAGAAGGGCTGGAGAATTCCAAGATAGAATGAAGGAGCAGGAAGTGGGGCTTGTACTCTGAGAGATACTCCATTAGTGGTTGGGACATAACTGTTGCTAACTCTGGGAGATCTCAGAGTTAGGGAAAAACTGCATCCAGATTCCCTGGGATCCTGAGAGGTGGAGGCTTTCAACAGTGGACAGCATACCGGCAGAGCACCACCAAGTAGGGAAGTGGTTTGTGATCTGGTGGACAGAATTGCAAACTCACTCTCCCTACCTGGGTACCTTGGATTACCTGGTGGAGTTGGCTCTTGGCATCATGTGACCATCCTTGGATTACTGTGAGACCCCAATTGAAAGACACCCTCAGGCCCTTTAGCTGAGCTGACCAAACCTGGCTGGAACCAGGTTTGGAGGAAGTTTTCCCTGTGACTTCAGTACTGCTCCTTTTGGGCCCTGCCTGGCTTAGGTCAATAGGATAGTGTAGTCAACTCCTTCCCTGCCCCCTGTGGTTTGCCCTTAGGTTTTAAGTATAGAATCCCTTATTCCCATCCTTCATTATTATTTCCCTCAATTAAACAGTTATATGCTTTTACCTTCTGCCTGCTGGTTCCACAGGCCCTGGCCCAGCTGCCATTTCTGTGTCAGTTAACAGCTTGGCAGTAAACTCTGGTCTCCCTATCCTGGTTGGTCCTGTCTCTCCTTCAACCCAGTGTGAACCATTTAGGTTACATTTTAATAATAATAATTAACATCCCTGGTGCCTCACCATTACAGTTGTATAATAGTCTGTAGATTTAAAAACAGTTATTCTTGTACATTTGGAGCAAGGAACATTAGTTTGGCACAGATTGTGGTTAATAGTAAGATATTTGCCTTCATTTATCATTCATAAATAGAAATTTTTTTTGCTTCACTATTGGGGCGTGCCAGATGGGTTATGCTCTTGTCCTTATCTCATTTTTATGATTTTCTAATCAAATAATGATTGTCACCTGGTGGTGTTAGGTTTTCCAAAACTTTCTATACATTAATTTGTCTGATTTTCACAATAACCCTGTGAGATAAGCACTTCAGATTTTATCTCTGTTTAGCTGTTGAAGAAACAGCTATGGAGAGATTAAACAATTTACTGGTGATCAGTTAGCTAAGTCTTTGAAAAGTGGCTTTGAACTTGTCTCTGAGGCTTCTCCAGTTTGTTTCCCTTATCTCTAAACCATTAATTCTGATAAGGGATTTTCACTTTCTAAAACTTCCTCTTCTGGAAACTGAACAAGTTCTGTTAATTTTCAGTAAGGGCTGTGTTTATGTCTTTAGGTAATCATGGGGAATGCTTATATTATTAAGAAACTATTGGGGGCAGCTGGGGGGCTCAGTGGATTGAGAGCCAGGCCCAGAGATGGAAGGTCCTGGGTTCAAATTTGGCCTCAGATACTTCTTAGCTTGTGACCCTGGGGCAGTCACTTAACTTCCTTGCCTAGCCCTTACCACTCTTCTGCCTTAGAACCAATACCGAGTATTAATTCTAAGACGGAAGGTAAGGGTTTAAAAAAAAAAAAAAAAGAAAGAAGCTATTACTAAAGTTCTGCTTTTGCTTTAGTTATGATTGAGAATTTATTTAATTGTATTTCCATCAAGATAATCATTCATAAAGGTATTACATATGTTCTTAGCAAATCAGAAGCTTAGGTTTCCTCACATGGAAATTTTGTTTTTTTATTATTTATTGATACCTTCATTTGCTTATGTCTTTAGTTTCAAAACTTGGGATTTACTTTGATTTCTTCATTTCCCTCATTAAGTTCAATAACTATGTCCTGTTAACATTTTTCCTCTAGAATATTTCCTTTATATTTCTTTATTATATACTTATTGCTACCAGCCTACTATAGTTTTCAAAAAATTAAAAATTTTTTATTTTGAACTTAACTAAACAGTGATAAACATACATTTCTACATGCAAAGAATGGAAGCAGAGGGTTGTTTATGAAACTACCCATCTCCGCTACTTACAGATCATTTAAAAAATGTAATAAATTCAACATATTATTTCCATAGCTGTCTTTGTTTGTCTCTACTGAACTTCTTTTCTGTTCATTTTAAAGAAAAAACAACCTCTTTAACACTTTTTTTACTTGGAGATGCCACTATCTCTGTTATTTTTTTCTTTTAATTCCGCCAAATCAAAACAAAATCATTGTAATAGATATGAGGAAAAATAAATCCATATATTGACCATATCTGGAATGACATCATTCTTCATTATGAATCTAATACCTCTTGGTTTGAAGAGGGGGTGTATACTTCATTGGTTCTTCAGAGTCATGTTAGGTCATTTCATTGATCAGAATTCTTGTCTTTCAAAGCAATTTTTGTTTATAAAATTGTAGTCTTTGTGTTAATTGTCCTTGTTATGTTTACTTCTAGCTGCATCAATTCTTAAAAGTCTTCTCAAATTTCTCTGAATCCATACCTTTTGTTCTTTTCATATGGCTTAATATTGTTCCATTTTATTACTATACCACTTTTTGCTTAACTGGCCCTTTGATGTGAAGCTCTATAGTTTTCAGTTTTTTGACTCTCAAAAAGTACTGTGTATTTCAGTTTTGATTATCTTATGCCCCAGTTATTTCCATATCCTCTTACCTTATCTCTTCCTTTTAATGTATTCTCTACCCTTTTCATTCTATCAATCCCTGCTTTAGGAGGCAGGAACTAAATATTTCTTCCAAATTCACTCTCTCTTCTACTCCCTTCTACCTACTGAGAAGGCAAGCAGTATATTAGTTTTATCTGTTAAGTCATGTAAAACATTTATGTATTAGCCATATTTTTTTAAAAAGCAAGAAAAATAAAGGAAGTGATAAAATTATACTTCAAAAGTTCTCTCTCTGGAGGTGGATAGCATTTTTCTTTTAAAATCCTTACTTTCAGTTTTAGAATCAATACTGTGTATTGGCTCCAAAGCAGAAGAGTGGTAAGGGCTAGGCAATGGAGGTTAAGAGACTTGCCCATTACACACAGCTAGGAAGTGTCTGAGGCCATATTTTAACATAGCATCTCCTGTCCCTAAGCCTGGCTTTCAATCTATTAAGACACATAGTTGCCCCTAGCATTTTTTCATCATGAGTCCTTTGAAATTGGCTTGCTTGAATCACCATATTGATCTGGGTAGCCAAGTCTTTCACAGTTGATCATCCTCATAACACTGGTTCTTCTCACTTCCCTTTGCATTATTTCCAATTGTTTTTGCAATTTTTTTTTCCTAAAACCAATCCTCCTAATAATTTCTTACAGCACAATAGTACTACATCCTAATTTTTTGCCACAGCTTGTTCAGCCCTTCCCAAATGATGAGCTCCCCATGATTTCCAATTCTTTGTTACCACAGAAAGAGCTAGTATAAATATTTTTATACCTATGGGTCCTTTTTCTTTTTCTTTGATCACTTCGAGGTACAGACCTCGTCGTGTTATTGCTTGGTTAAATAGTATGCAGTTATGGTAGCTCTTTGGGTATAGTTTCAAATGTTCTCAAGAATGGTTGCCACTCCACCAGCAGTTCATTAGTGTATCTCTTTTCCCCTTATACCCTCCAGAATGTGTCATTTTTGATAGGTATGAGATGGTTCCTCATTTCTCTAATCAATAGTGATTTAGAGCAATTTTTTCATAGAACTAGTGATAGCTTTGATTTCTTCTGAATTTCTTCTGCTTGTTTATATGCTGTGATAACTTACCAATTGGGGTATTCCCTAATTATATTTTAAAGTTACATCTTTTTTTTCTTTTATTTTGTCTGATATCATGATTGTTACCTCAAGGCAGGCATTCATTGTTGTCTTTGTATCCTTAGAACAATGCCTAATTCTGTTTCCTTGAATAAAATTCCTGAAAACTTGTAATACTTCTTCATTGCCAAGTAAAGCATATAATCTTTAATTTAATATTCATGATTTTCCACAGTCTGTTCCCAGCTCCCTTTTCTAGCCTCATCTTTTACTTCTTTCCACTTTATTTACTTTGGTATATTTGTTAAGACATGTCTTACACTTTTGGCTATTAGCCTTTGCTTGTATTGTTTCTTCTACCTAAAATTACCTTTTCTCTAATTCTCATGACTATTTCTAACATAAAACCTTCCTGTTTCTGTTTTAATGCTCTCTGCTGTAATGATTTACCCTTTCTTAAAATTCCTACATTACAGCTGTCTACATTTTTGTATATCTTTTATGTGTTATGATTTCAAAGTAGTTGTTTCAAGAACCAGTCTCATTATAGTTATTAAATATTTATTGTTATTTGACTTTTTAATGATTATGTAGATATTTCGCCTTCCCAATTAGATTGTCAACTTCTTTTAAGCAGAGACTTGCCTTTCTGTTGCCCCACCTTGGTGCCTGTATGTTGGGTTAGATACTTTTGATTGAATGTTTGTGTTAATATATTTCTCTTGAAAAGATATAGTGCTACTTTGGGATGAACTATTTGAGGTCTTTGTTGCAGAATATGCTAATCCTTAGTTAATATTTTGAGTGATCATTTGCAAAAACTTAATTGTGGTATTGTTGTGGGGGACTTGAGGTGTGAACCCTTGGGTTTGGGACAGGTACCCTTTGCAAGAATTCAAGACTACACAACTAAGCTTAGAAATAAAAAGAGAAATTTATTAATTTGGAATTCATGTTGAAGTGGCTGGGAGGACAGACACATGAATGGGCACTGCCTCTCTGGGTGGGGGGATTCTTTCTGGCTTTCTTATAACCTTTTGCCATGTGACTGGAAAGGGGATGGTGATGATATGAGCTAAGGCAGAAGTGGGGGTGTTGGTTACTTGACTGCGGGCTAGATTGAGGTTTTTGTGTCCTAAAGACATGAGGGCTTAGATACAACGAGATGGTATAAAAGCATAGTTTGGAAGGTGTATCTCTGTGTCCATCTTAAAATCTGGAGGAGAATCCAAAGAAAGTATTTCTTTCAGAGGTCTTGCCTTATTGTGAATATCTGAGGCCCAAAGTCACTATTTCCTCAGCATCACAAGAATAACAAGGAAGGAAAGGAATTTTCTTGCTTAACCACTTGTTACTTGGGGTGTACAAAAAAGGAAACCCAATGTCCCATTCTAGTATCACATCAAGTTACTGAATAGAAGAATAGTTTCAGTTGTAGTTTCAGAGTACATATTGGCAATCTTTTCCTAGGATTTTCTCTAATCCTCCATTGGGTTTGTAAACCAATATTTCTGATGGTAATAGAAAAAATATCTTATAAATTATTCCCTCAAATGAATTAGATTCTATCTGGTACTAGGTTCAGTTTTACTTCATTCATGGTCTGTAAGGAAGATGAAGACATTCTGGGCTAGATCTGGGTAATTCAGTAGCATATTTGGATTGTTAGGTCAGCCCTGATGGTGGGTCCACCCATTTTTGTGATACCACAGCTCCTTTGAAATATAATAACAAATTTATATTTAGTATCTGAATAATCACAGAATAATTTCCTCTCAATTCTGTGAGGTAGTTACATAATGAAATTATCATTATTCCCATATTACAGTGAGGAAACTATGGTGTTGTGTCTTACCAATCTGACTTAGATGAGAATGTAATCTAGACCTCACTGACTAGTGTCTAGTACTTTGTCCCCACCTACTGATACACCCAACTCTTCAAACTGTCTTGTTTTTATTTTAATATGTTCTTGTTTTTCTTATTAAAATGTAATTTCTTTAGGAGCAGGGACTGTTTGAGTTTTTGTATTTGTATTCCCAGTATTTAGCATAATGCTTGGCTCATAATGTGAGCTTAATGCATTTTTGTTTATTGATTTCCCATGCTATCCTTTTTTTGATTTTCTTTGTGGCAGATCAATCAAAAATTAAGTACTTAAAATGTGTCAGTCATTTGATACAATATAAAAGTAAAAATACATCCTCAAGAAGCTAATGTTCTATAAATTCTGAATCCTAGATTGAATTGATCTCATGTTCACTTTAGATCACAGGCAAATTTCTAGATTGATGCCTTAGAAAAATATTACATTGTAATACTTCCTATCTTAAAGAGAACTAGGTCTAGATCATATTATCTAATATTTTTCTGTACTATATTAAGTTCTTCAGATCTGATACAGTACCAAGTCATTATAAGAACTAATTGACCCTGGGAATTGGTCAAGCCTTTCAGGATGTTCTTATTGCCATTCACTTCATGATAAAAATTAATTTTAAATCTTTACCCACTTTTTCACTAGTTAGAATTTAGTTTTCTATTTAATATAGTATATGTATATATGTATATATATATATATATAAAATGTATATATAATATGTATATAGTCACCACAAAACCAAAAAATAAATGATACTTATTTTTTAATACTGAAAATACTGATACTGATTCTGAATCCTCCTTTACACATTACATCAAGATTTCTATGGCTACTGACCTTTACTTACAGAGTGTTTTATTTTGGTATATTTTTTGATTCACTTTGGAATCAGTGGGTTTTAGAGCTGAAAGAGAATCTTAGATGTCATCTGATTCAATTTCACATTTTGCAGCCAAAGAAACTTAGGCCTGGAGTGGCTGAGCTGCTGAAAATCATATATTTCATTAGTGGCAGTATCAGGATTAGAATCCACATCTCTTGACTTTCAGTCAAGTGTTCTTTCCTTTATACCATCTCACTTGGTATGTCATCCTTTGTAATTGGTATGTGTGTACATATACATATATATATGTGTTGTTTTCTGTATTTTTAGGATTCCCCTTTTACAAATGCAGGAATGGGCTCCAATTTAAACCTTTTGGGTGAGATAGAATGTGATGCCAGCATTATGGATGGAAAGTCCTTAAATTTTGGAGCGGTTGGAGCACTGAGTGGTATGTTAATCCTACTGCAAAAATGATTAATTTATCTTATGATGAAAATACTTAATTGTTAATTGGATACAAACCTAGGAAAAAGTTAGATTTAAAAAAAAGATGATCTCATTTTTCACAGATTAGATTCTTTCTCCAATTTTGAAGTATTTCTAAAAATAGTCTTTTCTTATTATATTTCTAGCATATAATATTAAGTATAAAATTTGTATGAAAATGTCCAAGCTATTTATGACTAAATATTTGTTGTAATGCTTCCTACAAAATTCCAGGTTAGTTTTAAAATATTATTATAAACAAATATTATTAAAATAAATATTATGGAAATTTGGATATGGACTCTAATAATATAAGTACGAATATTTTTTCATTAGACGGTGTGGTTTGTTGAGAAATGTTTTAAGATTTAACTGAATGTCTGAATTTTGAATTGTAAATAAAACCAAAATGTTTGAGTTTCAATATACCCTATGTGTTATTTCTTTGTATTAATATTTTCAGTTTCCTTTTAGTATCTTCATCACATTTACTTGCTATCCTGCTGCTATTTTTCCTTTAGATTATTGGCTATCTTTTTAGCTGTTCTCTACCTTTTTTTTTTTTTTCTGGGGACACCCTGATAATTTGTACATGAACCATAGAGGATTCTATTTTGGAGAGTACTGTTCCACATGATTTGAAAAAAAATACATATTTGGAAGGAACTTACCAGTTTTTTACTGCTACTTATTAAACCTTTTATAGTTGGTGATACAATTGGCCTAAATTATACTAACATGTAGATCTATTTTCACCTATAATTTAAACTTTTCTTTCTTTTTTTTTTTTAAACCCTTAACTTCTGTATATTGGCTCATAGGTGGAAGGAATGGTAAGGGTGGGCAATGGGGGTCAAGTGACTTGCCCAGGGTCACACAGCTGGGAAGTGTCTGAGGCCGGATTTGAACCTAGGACCTCCCGTCTCTAGGCCTGGCTCTCAATCCAGAGAGGTACCCAGCTGCCCCTATAATTTAAACTTGATGTTATAGTTATGCACATCTTCTGAGTAGATTTTTATCATAAAAATTCTGCTGATGTTCTTGGAAGTTCATTTTGTTTTCTAAAGGAGAATTTGCCAAAATAAAATTCTTCTTTTTAATTCTACTTTATCCTCAATTTTTTGGATAGTAGAATCAAAACTCTTAACTTCTTATGGGAGATAGAATTTCAGTACGATTTGTAGCACTTTAAATTCTTAATAGCAAGCACAAAAACTTAATGTTGTGCTTATTATTTCTTAGATATTCTTTGTAAATGGTAGATGCTCAACATTTGTTTATTTGAATTTTATTTATAATTGAATATTATTGTGATAGCAAATTTTTTCAATAAGAAGAAAACTTTTTAAGGTTTCTAGAATTGTTCCATCAAAATACCACAGAACTTAATTAGAAACCTTTAAACAACTTTTCCATCTCCATTTTCTGCTGATTTTCTTTTCAGGAATCAAGAATCCAGTTTCAGTTGCAAATAGATTGTTGTGTGAAGGGCAGAAGGGAAAACTCTCTGCTGGCAGAATTCCTCCCTGGTAATTGCTTTGTTCTGCTTGACTTTCCTTTAGCCTTTGGTCTTTAATGCATGCAATATTTGAAGGTTATTCTTATCCAAAGAAGGCTGATGCTATTAGTTTTCAAATCAGCAATAGCGTGCCTGTGAGTGGAAGACCTGCTTTGTTCTCTCATCTTGGAACATCTTGTGTACTTGATATAGCACTGGATAGAATTGAATATTATGGAATGAAGAAAGAATTGAGATCAGTGTTAATTTTTGTCCTTGTGCTTGTTTATATAGTTCAGTGGTTCCCAAACTTTTTTGGCTTACTGCCACCTTTCCAGAAAAAAATATTACTTAGCGCACCCTGGAAATTATGAAACTATTTATTGAACTCAGAATAGAATGTAATACAAAAAAAGTGTGGCCATCACCACCACCGTGGATTGCTGAAGCACCCACCAGGCGGCGGTAGCTCCCTCTTTGGGAATCAATGATATAGTTGTTTATGCCATTACAAAGTTCTCATTTTTGATGTTTTGATTTTCAAATAAAAAATTTCTGATGTTTTGGCCCCAAATATAAAGTGCCTTTTTTGAGTTTGCCAAAAGGTTTACTGAGTTCTAACAAGAAAAGTTGATATTCCTTGATTTTTTTTTTTTATGTTGCAAAGTACCATTTGGAAAAGAGTTAGATTTCCTGTTTAGTTCTTAAGCTATGGCAGCAGCACTATAGAATCACTTTCTCCTATTTTCCTTTAGAGATAAGTGCTAAGAATGACAAGAAATTAAAGTTATCAAAATTTGGACAGTGACATGAAGCATTTTAACCAATACACTTTGGACTTTTTTTTTAATAGCATATGTTATTTAATTGGATAAAATTTGAATTACTAATGAGTTATTTGTTTTTAATCTATTTTCAGAAAAATCAAGTGTAAAACAAAATATACAGAATTATTTGAATGTCTGGACTAAGTAATGTTTTAACTTTGCTATTTCAGTGTTTCTGTAACTGTCTCTTTTTTACACTTAACTTTTATTTTAAATAATGTTGACTTTTGGTTTTTGTCTATATAAACTAATTCAGCTAAACAAAATTTTATTAAATTAGATCAAGATTAAAAATAGACCTTCTTTATGGCAACTGTTGTAAGTGCAAACAGATTACTGAATTTATTTTCACTTCAGTATGTACTTTTAGGGCCACTATCATTTATTGAAACTTCTAAGTACTCCATTCTGGACTTTGTGTCTGACTGTCTTGGGGCTTTCTCATTTCCTTAAGTCTTTCTTGAGGTCCTTTGGCTCTTGTTTCCCCTATAGAGAATTTAAACCTACATATATCTCTGACCCATATCTGATGCAGTTGGAAGCTATAAACTCATTTACTTGTGCTGGTGCTGGCTTTGCTGGTGGACTTATTTCCTATTGGTCCTATGTTTCTTTCTGCTTTTTTTGTGTCTATGCAGTTCTGTGGTCAAAGGGAGTAATGCACATAATATAGTTTCTTACTGAAGTTTCTAATAATTACTCTGTCTTGTCTAAAGTCCAGGTTTTTGCTGGAATCGTTATATGAAGTGTAGGTGATTTTTATTCAGGCAGCCATCTTGGCTAGAAGGATCTATTCTTAAGTTTTCATAGATCAATAAAATGGGTGACTGTAGCTGAATGATACAATTATTTGGTGCATAATTTTGGCCACAAGTCACATTTTACTAAATATTCATAAGCTTCTAAATTTTTGCAACCTGTTGTAATAATACTGCATAGTTTCTACTATTTCTTTGCACAGTCTACATTAATTGCCAAGTCACATCTAGGCTCCTTAAAGATAACCCCTTTTTATAGACTTTCTCTATTCTCAGTCATTAGTATTAAAAGTACGTAGGCATATATATATTTTTTTTAACCCTTGTACTTCGGTGTATTGTCTCATAGGTGGAAGATTGGTAAGGGTGGGCAATGGGGGTCAAGTGACTTGCCCAGGGTCACACAGCTGGGAAGTGGCTGAGGCCGGATTTGAATCTAGGACCTCCTGTCTCTAGGCCTGACTCTCACTCCACTGAGCTACCCAGCTGCCCCCCGTAGGCATATTTTTATACCATTTAAAAATAAATCTGTACTTTCCTAGGCATATTTCAAATGTATATGCTTTTTCTTTTCTTAATTTTTTTTTTAAAACCCTTACCTTCCATCTTGGAGTCAATACTGTGTATTGGCTCCAAGGCAGAAGAGTGGTAAGGGTAGGCAATGGGGGTCAAGTGACTTGCCCAGGGTCACACAGCTGGGAAGTGGCTGAGGCCAGATTTGAACCTAGGACCTCCTGTCTCTAGACCTGATGCTCATTCCACTGAGCTACCCCCTGTATATGCTTTTTCAATTCATTCCAAAATAAGTTTTTAGGGCTGTCCTTTGTTAAGAATGCTGACACCGAATTTTATTAATTATTCTTTTGACTCATTAGCTTTTTAGTTGGAGAAGGAGCCTATAGATGGGCAGTGGATCATGGAATACCCTCATGTTCTCCAGGTGTTATGACTACAAGTGAGTAAAGCCTTTGAAGAAGTTAAGGAATGTGAGTATGTATGCCTATGTATGCTTGGAAAAGTGCTTGCTTATGTTGTCTATTATTAGACTAATAAAGAAGATTTGCATATAAAAATCCAAATGTTAAAGTTTTTTTTTGTTTCAAAAAACATATTTAGAAATTATTTTGGTTCCATTTTTGTCACCTAGATACTCTAAGAATCATGAAAGTACTGTAAGTCCTTGAAAAAGGAAAAAATGTTTCAAGTAATTAAGTCTAAGAGTGTTTAGATAGTCTAAGATCATGACTGTTTTCTGTTTTTGTTTTATATCAAGAGCTAATGTTATTGCGAAATGAGTTTTTCTTTTTTGGGTAGGAGGAATTGGTCTCTATGTAAATAATTCTTTCTTACTGCTTAACCTACATGAATACCTTCTTATAAAAGTAATCCTGGGAGGCAGTTGGGTGGCTCAGTGGATTGAGAGCCAGGCCTAGAGAAGGGAGGTCCTAGGTTCAAATGTGACCTCAGACACTTCCTAGCTATGTGACCCTGGGCAAGTCACTTAACCCCCTTACACTCTTTTCCCTTGGAACCAATATACAGTATTGCTTCTAAGATGGAAGGTAAGGATTTAAAAAATTATATTACTAAAAAAAATAATACTGACTTACAGGGCAATATAATATTCCATTACAAGCATAAACCACACTTGTTCAGTTATTCCCCCAGCTGATGGACATCCCTTCAGTTTCTAGTTATTTTCCATCATTGAAAAAGCTGTTCCTCTCTCTTTAATCTCTTTGGGATATAGACCTAGTAGTGGTATTGCTGCATTAAAGGATATGTACAGTTTTATGGTCATTTGGGAATGGTTTCAAATTATTCTTCAGAATGCTTGTATCATTCACCAATCCTTTTAAGTCTTAGTGGCTTCCCTCTGAGATTACTCCCAATTCATCATTTATATATCTCATTTGTAGATAGTTATTTATATGTTTTCTATTACAAAAGACTGTAAGCCCTTAAAGAGGAATCACTGTTTTTGTTTTGTTATCTCTCCTTTTCTCTTTTGACAATATAATACTCTTTCTTATCCCTTGATTTAAAAAAATAGTTTTCCATTATATTCAACTTATTCCATGATCTCTCTCTCTCTTTCTTTCTCTCTCTCCCTCTCTCTTTCTCTCTCTGGTCCTATTCAGTGCCCTAATAGTGATAACAACATTCTTAAGTATTATAAGCATCCTAAGTACTTTAGGTATCTTAGGTACTTCAGGTATCATAGATATCTTAAGCATCTTAGTTATCATCTTCTTAAGAGTAATGCAGTCAGTTTAACTCTTATTTCCCTTGTTTACTTTAAAGTATCTTAAATTTCTTTTGTTGTATCTTAAGTATTCTGCTTATGCTTTTCAATACAGGGAATATGGTCAGTTTAACACCATTGTTTCCCTTGATTACTTTAAAAGTATAGTAAGTATTTTAGAAATCTTGTCCTTTGGAAATCTTAAGTATTCTAGTTACTATTCTCCCATACCAGCATATGATTACTTTAACCCTTTTTATTCCCTTGAGTCTTTTCTTTGTACCTCTTTTATGCTTCTCTTGAGTATTGAATTTGATAAATGAATTATCTTTTTTAGCTCTGGCCATTTTGTCAGGACTGCCTAGAATTCCTCTATTTCATTAAATGTCCATTTCTTCCTCTGGAGTATTATACTCAGTTTCTCTGGGTAGGTGATTTTTGGTTGTAGGTCTAGAGCCTTTGTCTCGTGGAATATCCTATTCCATGCCTTCCTATCCTTTAATGTAGAAGCCACTACATCTGATGTAATCCTGATTGAGGTTTCACAATATTAAATTTTTTTTTTCTGGCTAAGAAGGTGATTTTTGATAATTTAGGGGGTAGAATCAGTGTCACTATCCTAGGGATTTTGTAAGGAATATCTTTTTGTAAATTTAAGTCATTATATATGTACAGCTATTATAACAAGTCTTTGTGAATTATCTGGGTTTTTGAATGCACTTTTCCTATGATGCTCTCTCTGATGATTAATTTTCCAGGTAACCTGAAACAGTATTAGACTATGCAGCCACCATTTGTAACATGTTTCTTTAAGAAATTCCATTTACAGTTTCAACTTGGGACATTAGCAGTAAATTAGCAGTGTTGTAGGTATACAGATCAAGTCATTGGTCTATCCCAGAGGTTCCCAAACTTTTTTGGCCTACCGCCCCCTTTCCAGAAAAAAATATTACTTAGCCCCCTGGAAATTAATTTAAAAAAAATGTTAATAGCAATTAATAGGAAAGATAAATGCTCCTGTGGCCATCACTGCCTCCCTGGATCATTGCAGCACCCACCAGGGGGTGGTGGTGCCCACTTTGGGAATTACTGGTCTATCATCTAGGCTCTGCTGGGTAGTAAAAGTTGAAAATGAAAACTCCATAGGTTCTGTGAGTAAGTATTGTAGATGAAGTCTCTTGACACTCTAAACTCCTTTGAATATTTTTTAGTCTAGATAAGTCACTGTATTAGTACTTTTTTTCTTCTCCGAGAAGAAACTCCTTAGAAGCTGATATATTTGATTTACTTTTATGTCTATTGCTTGTTCTTTTACCACCCTATAATTTTTCTTTATCATGATCTTGGCTCTCATCAGCAAGTCAATAAGTAGTTACTATGTGACTTGAAATAACATTTGTAATGTGCTTGACACAGTGTCTGGCACATAATAGATAATAAACATTTGATTCCATCCAGGAACTGTGCTAAGCACTGGGGATAAAAAAAACAAAATCAAATCTTGTACTCAAGGAGCTTATGGTCAAATGAAAAAGAACTTTTGGTCCTTTATTTTTTAAATTAGGAATTTATTAGAATTTCCCCCATTATGCCCTTTATAATTCCTTTAAAAAAAAAACAACAACCCTTTTGAGTACAAACTGTATTGAGTGATTAAAAGTAGGTCTTTGGATATATAACAAGAGATAAAGATTTATCCGTTGTTGAAAGGAAAAAAAACACTTTCCCAAACACCTTCCTTTTCAAGAGTATCAATTTTAATTTTTTCTCATTATATATTTAAAATATCAATAGAACATTTCAGTGTGTAAAAAACAGAAAAATATTTTATGTGAAAATGTACGTCTTTATTTTATAGTGTTTTAAAAAATGTATACAGTAGGTTCATTGTATTAGTTTTGAAACTACTCAGCTTGTTTTTTCGTCTTCCTTTGAACATTGTGTGATTTTCTATGCATTAAAAAAGTTTCAGTGATTGTTTTTTTTTTTTGTCTTCCTGGCATCATGATTACTAGCCTCTTTCTCCAAGTACTGCCTACCAAACCAAATACTGTCTCCCATCTCTTACCTGTATCAAATAAGCATAGTTAACCAAAAGAAATACTTTGTTCATTTTTGAAAATTTGTTTTATTCTATAGTTTTAAAAATAAAATTTATTTAGTTAATTGATTTAGAATATTTTTCCATGGTTACATGATTCATATTCCTTCCCTCCCCTTTTCCCCCCTCCCATAGTCAATGAGTAATACAACTGGGTTTTATAGATCAAGACCTATTTCCATATTATTAATCATTCTGTACTTCTTTTACCATCACTTAATTTCTTTTTTCAGTCAGTAGAAATTCACATTTCCCCATACTCCTGTTAAGAAAAGAGGGGGGAAAAAACCACTCTCATAAGAATATATCATCAAATTTGCACAAAATTGCTCACAAAACATGTCACATTCTGCAATCTGAGTCCTTCATATCATTATCAGAGTGTGGGGAGCATGTTTCCTCACTTGTACTTTGGAATCTATTAGGATTTGTATGGACAAATCCTAATAGATGGAATTCTTGTGAATTTGAGTCTGTTCCTTATATAGCTTAGAAAATAGTTTTTTTGTTAACAAAGGATTTGTCCATATAAACAAAGTTTTGGGCCCTAAGTCTGGTAAAGGGGAGCAGAACTGGGGCTAATTTTTTAAAACATTTATTAATATTCTTTTTTAACATGGTTACATGATTCATGCTCCTACTTTCCCCTTCACCCCCCGCATCCCCTCCCACCCATGGCCGACGCACATTTCCACTGGTTTTATCATGTGTCATTGATCAAAACCTATTTCCAAATTGTTGATAGTTGCATTGGTGTGGTAGTTTCAAGTCTACATCCCCAATCATGTCCACCCCAACCCATGCATTCAAGCAGTTGTTTTTCTTATATGTTTCTTCTCCTGCATTCCTTCCTCTGAATGTGGGTAGCGTTCCTTTCCATAAATCCCTCAGAACTGTCCTGTGTCATTGCATTGCTGCTGGTACAGAGGTCCATTACATTCAATTTTACCATAGTATATCAGTCTCTGTGTACAATGTTCTTCTGGCTCTGCTCCTTTTACTCTGCATCAATTCCTGGAGGTCTTTCCAGTTCACCTGGAACTTCTCCAGTTTATTATTCCTTTGAGCACAATAGTATTCCATCACCAACATATACCACAATTTGTTCAGCCATTACCCAATTGAAGGACATACCCTCCTTTTCCAGTTTTTTGCCACCACAAAAAGTGCAGCTATAAATATTTTCCTACAAGTCTGTTTATTTATGATCTCTTTGGGGTACAAACCCAACAATGGTATGGCTGGATCAAAGGGCAGGCAGTCTTTTATATCCCTTTGAGCATAGTTCCAAATTGCCAGCCAGAATGGTTGGATCAGTTCACAACTCCACCAGCAATGCATTAATGTCCCAATTTTGCCACATCCCCTCCAGCATTCATTGCTCTCCCCTTCTTTCATTTTAGCCAATCTGCTAGGTGTGAGGTGATACCTCAGAGTTGTTTTGATTTGCATTTCTCTAATTATTAGAGATTTAGAGCACTTTCTCATGTGCTTATTGATACTTTTGATTTCTTTACCTGAAAATTGTCTCTTGCCCATTTATCAATTGGGGAATGGCTTGATTTTTTTAAACAATTGATTTAACTCCTTGTGTATTTGATTGATTGGATTTTTAACGTTTCTTCTTTTCCCATCTCCTATGAAGTATCTTCCTTTAGACACAGCTGAACTTTCATCTCCTCAAGGAGGCCCTTCTTCTCTGTTTCACAAGGCTGCCAGTAATTATCTTGTATATATGTATTGATTGATATATTTTTAATAATTAAATTTAACAGTTAAATGTTCAATAGTTAATAAGTTCTTTGGGGACAGGGATTGTTTTTACCTTTTTTTTAAATTTCTCTTAACATTGTAGGAGTTTAACATAAATGCTTTACTAATTGATTTATAAATGTTAGTCATTATGAAATGTGCTTTTTTACATTTATCTAGGTGATGTACTGTCTCTGTTATCTCAAGTTTTTCTTTTTATAATAGTTGATCATGGAGTTAGTCAGATATTAAGAGCCTTTTTCCTCAACTAGATTTTATTGTACTTAATACCTTTTTTTCTGACCCTTTGGTGTTTTGTATATTCTTTATTGCTGCCTTCATGGAAGAGAAGAAAAATATGAATGAGACTACATAATTTTCATTAGTTTACTGTAGTATTTTATCATAACTGGTATGTGATATATTGTAGTTCAATTTTACTTTTAAACAAGTCTAATCATTTTTAATGGTTTATATCTGTTTTTACTTTTACTTATGTAGTTATTGTTTAACAGCTGCTTAACAGATTGCTACACTAAACTATTGTTTTTCTTGAGTTAATTGTTTTTCTAGTAGAATTCTTTGTAATCCTCTTTCTTCATATTATAGTATCCTCTTAATTTATTGTAACAAAAATGGTTATGGGGTAGTGTTTTATAAGTTCAATGATGGGGCTATGTGATTAGGAAGCATTGGAAAAATGCAATTTGTTTTATATTTCTACAATTTAGCATTGTGTCATTTAAAATCACTTGGGATACTTGGAACTACATTTCCTGTGATCCCTAATGGGTTTCCTGTTTTGGATGACGTATTCAAGGTGAGGGACTGTTTGAAATTAGCGGGACTTGACTTGGAACTTCCTTTTTAGCTACCTGTGCTTGCGGAGAGAGGAAAGGTAAATGGCTAAGTTGAGGTTGGAATAGGTTTCTTACAGGTGTGTGGTCAGTTTATCTCTATCAGCATGGCTTTTATTATTATTTTGATCTCGGCCCTCATCATTTTTAATCATAACAGCATTTTCCTGAATATTCTTGTATTTAGTATTATATGCAGTTAACAATTTCAAAGATAAAAGTATAGATTATCATTCAGGGTTAATTATAATATTGTATTGGATGAGTGTGTTAAAAAGGAGTTAATTTGTAAACTCTCTAACATAAAACTACATTTGAATAGATATGCAAATCGTAATTGGGTAAATGGTACTTTCTGTTCTCACTGAATGTGACCTTTTTTTCCCTCATGAGTGCAGCTAAGAGCCCTTCCATAATTTCTCATGCTATACATTTTTGTCCACATTCTTTTACTGAGATACTGCGTGAGATTTATCCCGTGTTCTGCAGGCTTTCTTCTCTGTGTCTTTACATTTTATGTAATATAGCATTGAGGTTTTTCCATCTGTTTTTTCTCTCTCTTTTATTATGACTTGATCTATCTCTTTTTCTGATCACATAGTTCCTGAATATCGTTTGTGTCACTTCTTGAGCTTAGAGGTCAATACTAAAAATATGTGGTAGTCTGGTATGCCCTCTATAAATATTTTCGTTTTGTTTGCAATAGATTTAACTTTTAGTCTTCAGAAATTATAGTGGTATAATCTTTAGAATAATATAACATCACCTTGAAGTAGAGCATTTATTATCTTATTTTGTACTAGATATTGTAAACATTGAGGATTCAAATCAAATTAAGTTAGTCTCTGTTTTCAAGGAGCATATATTATCATATAGGAAATTAACAAATAATAGGAAGCTTCAAAGTGGAATAGTTATTGATATCATTAAAAAGGCTTAATGGTCTGATTTTTGATGCAGTGAATATAATGTTATCCCCACACAGAAGCATCAAAGTCTAGAAAGAGTTCTTTAACATTATAATTTTGATAAAAGAGGCAAGATCAAACTCTCATATCTACATAAGAATTTAATTTCACATATTTCATAATTTACCTTTAAAGGTTACTATTATGTTTGTCAGTTCATAAAAATAAATGATTAAGAGGCAATATACCATAGTGGACAGAGATTTTGCCTTAGAGATAGGAAGACCTAATTTCAAGCCCCCAGGTTTCAAATTGTTGGCTCTAAAACTTTGGGTAAATAAATCACTTAGCCTTTTAGTGCTCTAAGCAAACTTGAGAGTATACATTTTAGAGAAATGGCCAATCTGCATTGATAGAGGGAAACTCTGCATCGAAGAGTTCTCTATATCTATTATTAGTTGCATGATCTTGTTTAGACAGTTTATATGATCTTGTGTATCTAGAAGAAAAGAGTTTTTTAAAAACAACATCTTCACATATCTAGAACAGCTTGGAACCTCAAAGAGAATTCGCTTCTCTTAAACCAACCAACTTGTCTATTTGTTGATAAAGAAGGACCCTAACTGATTAAAAAAAAATCTGAACACTAAAGACTTTAAAATGACACTCATCACAGGGTGATCATTTCATTTTCTAGGGAGAAGAAAAAGGAGTACTTTAATTGATGAGAAATGGCAAGCCTTTTTATGAGAAATCATGAGATAAAAGCAAGAAGAAAACTAAAGAGAAAAGTAAAGAGAATTGCAGTAATTAAAAATAGCTGTGAAGTACAACACAGTAGTTGGATAGCAAATGGCCAATGTTAAATAATAGCTAGCATTTTTAAGGTTAGCAAAGTGCTGATTTTATTTGTTAAAGAAAAATAAAGTAGAAAAAGGTAAAAGCACCACCAATGACAATCAAATTAAATCAATTATTAGGAGTGTTATAATCATTAATCTGGGATGAGATGGATGCCACCTTGACTGACAGGGATGGCAGTTGAGAGATTCGGAATGTTCCCAGATGCCACGAGCCAGGGACAAATGTCAGTTAGCCCCACCCTATATATACCCCTTGGCAGCTACAGTGGAAGAAGTCTCTGGACTCAAGAGGTTCAGAACTGGAGATCTCAGATCTCTGAATTGAGACTTGAAAAAACCTCTGTGGATCAATCTGGGCAGAGGGTGGCTGAAAGTTGGTTGAAGGGTGGAAGGATGGTTGAAGAAGAAGAGGGTAGGAATAAGCCTGAACCTATTTCTTGCTAGACTGTGAGAGCTAGTGATCCATCAACACTACTGGTGATAGAGCTGAGAGAATACAAAGACCATCAATATTTATCTGCAGCAATAGCCTTCCCTACTGTCTGGCTTGGCTGTGGCCAGGTCTGGCCAGAGATAGAGAGAGGATGAAGACCTCAAGCCTTCACCAACTTTGTAGCCTCCAGTCCTGATTATCAATTAGTTTTATAGACAATAGAGCAATAGGGTTTCCAATCCCCAATCCTTGACCTTTCTATCCTTTCCCTACCTATAGATAAAACAATGTTTAATAACAAGTACCTTCCTGAGTTGGTCTTTCTATCACGGCCCTTGGGAAGGGAGTTCAAATATGCAGTCAGATCCTGATCATTATCCAAAGCTAATCAATAGCCCATTATCAATCTATCCAACCCCAGGTTGGGCCTGGAGAGGTTAATCATCCATCTAACCTTTCAAGGGTCTTTACTTGGGCAACTGTTAAAGGAATCACTGACAGGTTATCAACCAAACCTGTCAGGGAGAAGGGGATAATTTACAGTAGCAGCCAGGGTGAGAGGAGTAGGTGTTCCTCTCTGCCAACAGCAGTTGAGGAGATCATAGACAGATACACATCTCCATCATTTTATATATATATATATATATATATATATCCATCTCTACCCACATTTCCTTAACAGGAGTTATTTTCATCAATTAATTGCCAGAAAAACTGACAATTGAAGTGAAATGGATGAATATTCATAAAAATATAAATTGCCCATGTTAAAAGTAGAAGAAATAGAATACCTAAATAATCCTATGTTAGAAAAAAAAATTGAACAAGCCATCAGTGAGCTCCCTCAGAAAAAATTACCAGTGTCAGATGGATTTACTAGTGAGTGCTATCAAACATTTAAGGAATAATTAATCCCAATATTATATAAACTATTAAAAAATAGGTAAAGAAGGATTCCCATTAAATTCTTTTTATGACAAAATAATGATTTTGATACTTAAACGAAGGAGAGCAAAAAATAAAAAACTAAAGACCTATTTCCCTAAGGAATATTGGTGCAAAAGATTTAAAATATTAGCTAGGAGATTACAGCAGTATATCACGAATAGCATATACTTTAATCAGATGGGATTTATACTAGAAATGCAGGGCAAGCTTAATATTAGGAAAACTATCAATATAATTAACTTATTTAAAAACTCCCCCCAAATTATATGATTATCTCCACAGAGATGCAGAAAAAGATTATGACAAATCACACCACCTATTTCTGTTAAAAACCTGTAGAAGCACAGAAATCAATGCAGTCATTCTTAAAATGATAAGTAACATCTGTAAACAAATCAAAAGTATTATCTGTAATGAGTATAAATTCAAAGCCTTATCAGTGAACTCATTAATGAAGCAAGGGTATCTGTCATCATTGTTCTTATTTAGTCATATTTGAAAGACTAGCAATAGCAATAAGACAAAAAAAAAGAACTGAAGGAATAAAAATGGTTGATGACAGGTAACAAATATAAGAGCAGGCTTGTGAGAGTGAAGCTTTGGGATGTTCAAAAGTAGGCTTGAGTGACACAGAGCAACGGTTGAGCTGCAAAGAATCATAGGAAGGAGATCCTGAAGGAGGGGGCTTTTGGATCTTGGATCTCTGGGAGTGAGGAAGGACGTTTTGCCCACCTGAGATCAGTTGAGAGCCAACCCAAGGATTTCTTCGGACATTGAGATCCCAAAGGCCTTGTGTGTTTCCTGAAAGCCTCAGACAACAACTAGAAGGAGATTTCAGGTCTCCAGAGGCCTGAGGGGTCAGCGGACTCGGCCGGCCACTGAGCCGAACCCCAAAGATTTTTTTAACCTTACCAGCCTTACCACAAAGACCCTGATATATTATTGATATATAGATTAGTTTAGCTTAAGTAAAATAGGGGAGGGAAGGTGAATTCCCAGTCTTGCCATTTGAATTGACCAGAAGAAGAAGGAAGGACCTTGTTTGGGGAATTAGGTTAGGGATCTCCCCTACCCACTGCCCTTTTCCTGTCTTGTTTATAATAAATAATATACCTCTTCTAGTAGTCAGATAGCAGCATTCTTGAAATGAAGGGAAGTCAAGGGGAAGAAGGGCCAGGAGGAAAGGCTGTTGACTCAAGCCTGACTTCATTGTTTAAGAACCCCTGCTGGGCAGTTTTACCTGGCAGTAGGTGGTTACCTGAAGGGGGTTTCTGGGCCAAGCACTAGTCAAGCCTCAAGGTCCAAACAACTTTATTCCTAAAGGATACCCCTCTCATTAGTAACTCCTGCTTCTCTCTGGTATAACATTCCTGTCCAGAGAATACTCCTGTGTTCCCCTAGTAAGAGTGAAGAGAGTTTGAAGGCAAGCTTGGATCTACTTGCCTGCCTTAGCAAAGCACATTCAAAACTCCTTTAAATATCATCCTTACAAAACTTAAAAACTGTCAGTCTTTGCAGATGGTATTCTTAGAATACTATATAATTCATTAAAAACTAGTTGAAACATTTAACAACTTTTGCAAAGTTGCAGGATATAAAATAAACCAGTATAAATCGTTAGCATTTCTGTACATTACCAACAAAACCTAGGTTGAAGAGATAGATAAATTCCATTTTAAATAATTGCAGTTATATAGTCTGGTTGCTGAGACAAACCCAGGGATTATATGAACATAATTACAAAAGACTTTTTAAACAATAGAGATCTAAATAACTGGAGAAATATTAGTTGCTCAAGGATAGGCTGAGCCTGTATAATAAAAATGACAAATTTGCCTAAATTAATTTAAGTATTTAGTGCTATATCAACCAAATTAACTATTTTATAGATTTAGGAAAAAAGATCATCTGAATAAATGTTCAAGAATGTCTGGAGAATCAATAAAAAAATGGAAAAGATGGTCCAGTAGTTCCAGATTTCAAACTTTATTACAAAACAGTAATCAATATAATTTGGTACTGGTTAAAAAATAGAGTGGTTTGTCAGTTGACTAGATCAGGTATACAATATACTAGTAAATGACCATAGTAATCTAGTGTTTGATAAACCAAAAGATCCAAGTTTTTCACTGAAGGATTTTGTAAAAAATGGCTGGGAAAACTGGAGAGCATTTTAGCAGAAACTAGGTATAGACCAGTATTTCATACTATATACCAAATAAAGGTCAAAATTGGTAAATTATATAGACATAAAATATGATATCATAAGTAAATTAGGGGAGCATAGAAAAACTTACCTCTTAGATTCAAAGATAAGAGATGAGTTTATGATCAAACAAGATAGAGAGGATCATGGGAAGTTTGATGTATTATTTTGATTGCATGAAATTAAAAAGCTTTAGCATAAATGAAATCAGTGCTGCTAAAATTAGAGGGAAAGCAAGAAATTGGGAAAAAAATTTAACTGCAAGTTTCTCCAATAAAAACTTAATTTCTCACATATATTTGGAACTGAACCAAATTTATAAAAATAAGAGCCATTTCCCAATTGATAAATGGACAGAGGACATTAGCAGGTAGTTTTCAGAAGAAATGAATGCTATCAATAGGACATGAAAAAATGTTAGAGAAATGTAAATTAAAACAATGCTGAAGTGCCACCATATGACTATCAAATTGTCTAGCATGATAGAAAAACAAAATGACAAATGCTAGAGGGGGATATAGAGAAAATATGTATACTTATGCCTTTTTGGTAGAGTTGTGAACTGGCCCAACTATTTTGGCAAACAGTAACTATACCCAAAATTGTTCATGCCCTTTTAACCATCAATATTCTATTTGGCCTGTAACCCAGAGATCAAAGAAAAGGGAAGAGAATGTGTATGTACAAAAGTATTTATAGCAGCCCTTTGTGGTGACAATTAGAAATTATCCATCAATTGGGATGTGGTTGAACAAGTTGTGGTAATGTGATGGTAATGGTAAACTATTTTGTTAAAAGAAATGAGTGAGATAGTTTCAGAAGACTTATATGTATTAATGTAAATTGAAGTGAGCAGAACCAGGGGAACATTGTACAGAGTAAAAACAATATTGTAACAATGATCAACATCAAAAGACTTAACCACTCTGATTCAGACAATTGACCAAGATAATTCTTAAGGACCAAAATGAAAAATGCTATTCGTTGATAGAGTGAACTGAAGTACCATGAGTATAGACTGAAGCATACTTTTTTCTCATTTCATTTTTCTTGCCTTCTGTTTGTAATGTGGCTAATATTTGGTGGGGGGAATGGGGGAAACGAGAGAAACAAAGCACAATTGTCCTGCAAACTTGTATGGGACTTTAATGGGGGAAGGAAAGCAGCCACCAGGTAGTATAGTAGATAGAGTGCTTGGAGTCTGGAAGACCTGTTTTAAAATATGACTTCATACACGTGCTGGCAACCCTAAGCAAGTCCCTTAGCTTCTGCTTTAATTTTGTCAACTGTAAAACAAGAATAATAAAGCTCTTACCTCATCTTCCAGTATTATTATGAAGATGAAATGAAATAATATTTTTAGAGCACTTAGAATAGTGTCTGATACATAGTAGGTGCTGAATATGTGTTTTATTCCTCCTCTTTGTTCTTTCTCATATCTGTTCTGTAACTATTGAGTTACATGGGAACTTTCTACATTGAGACATGGGAACTTTCTATGCTTTGTTAATAGTGGGGTGAAAGAGTCTGGATACTTTTACCTCCATAATATAATGGTTCTTTGAAGCAGAGGTATAGGAAATTGTGTGTGTGTGTGTGTGTGTGTGTGTGTGTGTGTGTGTGTGTGTGTGTGTATGTGTGTGTGCATGCATACACAGATGCATATTATATTGAAAGGGGAATGGAATTTATCCATAGCCACTTATGCTACAATAAACTTTGAAGTAATAGGGCTTCTGTGTTTTAGGGATGAAAGGTAGTGTGTGGTGTATATAATTTCCTTCTCTTTAGTAACCTTTATAGCAGCATTGGTGAAGTATTGGCACACGTGCTTATCTGGCACTTGGGGAGCAGCTCTGTTCCCCCTCTTCTCAGTGCCTGAGGACATTTTTTGCATGCCCCACACCTGTATCTAGCTACTCAAAGCAAGCACTTCTTCCCTCTGCTCTCTTTGATAATGCTGGGTTGAGGGTAGGGGCTCATAGCTTGAATTTGCCCTTTGGGCACTTGAACTCCAAAATCTTTACCAACAGTTGCCTTATAGACATAATTATATCACATTGAAGACAAACCATTCTATTCAGTTCAGCAGTGCTGAGTGGGGAATATTTTACATATGCTGAGGTATACTGACAATTTAAAGTCATTTAACACCTGAATTCTTCATTATCTAATCTCCAGCTAAATTGATAACCCAATAAACGAATTATTGTTTGTAGTAATAGTTATTCATGAAAAAGTTACATTCAAAAAGGAAGATAAAGTGTTAACTTTGTGCCACACATTCATAACCTTAATAATATTAAATATATTTGTTAGCCTTTCCAACAGTCCTTTTTTTGCTCACTCTGGTTGCACTTTGCCGAGGACACAAAAAACACATAATCAGTGTGGGAAAGACAACACAAAAGAAAAGCTGAGATTTAGGGAACAAGGGGAGCAGTGAAATGGAGGTCTGGATCTGGATAAGAGGGGGTAAAAAGCTTGCCAATCAGAACTAAAGGTGCATTCACGATTGATGTCCAAAGATTTGGTGAATAGGATGTAGAGATAATGATTTGGCATGTTTTAGATATGTCTATCAGGACACAAAAGATCTGAAGCACAATGGATTTAATATTCAGTTATCCAGACAACTTTTTTATCCTGAATAGGATTGAGGAATATTTTAGAAAATTTCTTTGTTTTCAGAACTGCTGTAGTCAAAGAATATGCCATTTTTAAGGGTGAGGGAGAGCAGCTTATTGGTTTTGAGTTTCTATACTAGTCCCTAAATAAGATATAGCCTGTCATTTGAGTTCCACTTTGGAATCTTTTCAGGATGGTAAAAGTATTAGAGATTATCCTCTGCTGACATAGATTTTTTGGTATATGGGTTATCTACACACTCTGAGGCACTGGAATAGGATAGTTTTGTATTAAAAATCACCTTTACAAGTGCAAGGGAGAAGAGAGATAATTAGATCAGAATTCCTATGAAAAAATGATTTTAGTAGGTTGCAAGATCAAGATGAATAAAATAGAATGATTTAGCAGCCAAAAAAGTAATATAGTTGTATACAGCTTTAAGAGCGGCATAGTGTCTAGAACAGAGATGGTAAACCTATGTCATGGGTGCTAAAGATGGCTCTCAGAGTGCTCTCTGTGGGAATGCAGCCACCCTCCATGCCCAGAGTTTGTTACTAGAAAGGCAGAGGGATTTGGGCAGAACTGTTCCCCTCCCTCTCTCCACCAGGCCTGATGACATTTTTTACATTCCTACCCCTCTGCCCAACAGCCCAGTGGGAGTGCTTTCTCCCTCCCCTGGGCTTAGTATAAGGGGGTTGAGGTGCACCTGGCACTACTTGGGGCAGAGGGACAAGGATTGCAGTCTTTGGTGGTGGGCAGGACACTCAGTCTGGGGTGGGGCAGGACCCAGCACTGCATCTCTAAAAGGTTCTCCATCTTTGGTCTAGAGTCTAGAGCAGGGGTCTGCAACCTTTTTGGCCGTGAGAGCCATAAACGCCACATTTTTTAAAATGTAATTTTGTGAGAGTCATACAATATGTTTAACGCTGAATACAAGTAAACATGCGCATTTTATGTAAGAACAATACTTTTAAAGTACAATAAATCTCCGGACTATTTTTAATAACATTATTATGTGCTAACCAATGATGAATAAAGTACATTAATGTGACTTCTGGTGCTGCATGGTTTTGCTGATTATTAATCAAAAAACAAGATTTAATGGGGCACTATAGTACTGATATAACTGTACACATACATATAAAACTCCTCTACACTAAGAAAATTGCTGAAATAAAGAGAGAAAATTTCAGGGAAGAATACTTTTTCCTCTCCCTCTCTCAAGTCAGGCAACAGGAAAAGAAAAAGCTGCCAGCCTGCTGGTTAAGCCATTTGGTCACATAAATTAAGTAGGAGATCAGGAAATTACAGAAAATAACATGACTTGTGTGTAGGCAGTAGTAAGTAGTGGGGGAGGAGGGTACCTTTTCATGGAAAATTGGCCAGGACACATCACACACATTTCCTGGTACAGGTGTTTATCAATGCTGCCTACTCAATCATTCTGTATCAAATGAAACAACTACTGAGGGGAAATGCTTCTCATTAATGAAACATATGTAAAGATGTAATCTGAATATAGTTCCTCTTTAAGAGCAGGTAGAAAAGTTAAAAACAATAACAATCCCACAAATAGGAAGTGCAGACCCCATGAATGCACTGAGATAAAGCCATGTAAATGAGAGGCAGAGGGGTAGAGAATGTAGACAAAAGTGATCAATCACTATACAGAACCCCAAGATGTCAGTAATAGGTGTGGAATGATTAAAAGGAGGGCAGAAGGAGGAGCACACAGCATACCTACCAAGCCAAACTAAAGACCAGGTTTCATCTCTTTCGGCAATATCAATGAGGGAGCTTCTATCTTAGAAGATAGTCATGGTACCGAAAGGATCACGTGACGTATCATGTGACGCACGATGTCATGCGTAAACTTGGTTTCCTGTGCCATGGTTGAGTTTATGGCTCCTGCAGAAAGAGCCATATGTGGCCCTCAAAAGAGCCAGATATGGCTTGAGAGCCATACATTGCCGACCCCTGGTCTAGACTAAGGGAAATGATAGTCCCATTGAGCTCTGTCTTTACAAGAGAGAACTTTTATGCTTAGTCTGACTACAACATTTTAGAAAGGATTTTTGCAAACTGCAGTTTCCAGAAGAGCCCCTTAAAACCATGTTATATATAAATATACTGAAAGAAATGGGAATATTTAGCCTGGAGAAGTAAAGACCAATATGCATTCTCGTCACATTAATGCTAGGGAAGAAAAATATTAAAAGACATTAGGATTCACACCAAATCAATAACAAGTCAGCTGTAGTGCTGGTGAGGATACCACCATCCCTCTTTTCAATATCTTATTATTGGATTCTTTGTGTGGAAGGAGGCAAATGTGGTTAAGTACAATGAGTATACCAGTTGGTTTTGTTTTTGTATTACTTTGTTGTAGGGGAGAATTATTAAGAATTAACAATGATGCTTTAAAAAAGGCATCAATCAAGATGAAAAAATAATTATAACATTGGGAGAAAGACTGAAAGGGATCAAATAGTAATATTAAAAACATTTGGAAGATGATCATAAGGAAGAAAAATTTTATTTGTTTTACTTTTTCCACACTGAGAACACTGGTTAGGAACTGAAGAAAAGCTTGTTTGAGGTTTGATATAAGTAAAAATTTGCTAACAGTAATTTAGACAGCCTTAGAAGATAGTAGGTTCAGAGTCTGGCATGAATAGATTGTATGAACATTTTGGGGCAATGTTGTAGAGAGATTCTTGGATGTTCCCTACTTTATTCTTTCCTTTAAAATCCCTTTGAATGATGAAGTCATATGATTCTATAAGAATAACATATATTTGGATAACGATAACAGAGCTTTAACAGCATATAACTTTTTATGTGATCTTAATCTCTCAATAGAGTGAGGAAGGTGTTCAGTATATCGATTGAACTCCTTATGGTAAATTTTTGGGGGGGACACAAATGAATTGCCAAGGATGGGCAGGCAAGGATAGTTTGTAATCATTATTGTTGAAAACCGGAAGACAATGTAGCCAGACAAGCATTGTGCTGGAACCCTTCAGGGAGGAGGAAAGTCGGAAGACCAAAACAGACCTGGCGAAGATCTGCCGAAAATGAAACAAAAACAGTCGGAATGACATGGGCCCAGCTGGGGGAAGTTGCCCAGAACAGAGTCCGCTGGCGTGAGATGGTTGCGGCCCTATGCTCCTAAGGAGTCAACAGGAATAATAATAATAAATAATAATTGTTGTTGTGATCATCATTAACCATATCAACAAGATACAAATCAGTTGGAATATAATCTGTCTGTCCCCAAGCTTTTCTGTGTTCTATCTTATACAGAAGAGCTAAAAAACTTTTCTTCAAAATAATTTTCATTAGTCACTTTTCTTATCCACCATGCATAGTAACTTGTTATGGCCTCTCCTAGAGGTCTCCAACTGAAGACTTCCAAGTTGGAATCTTTTTGGCAAAGTAACTTAATAAGCCATCTTCGGGATTGACTCTTTTCATTAGTTTTCAAATATGTTGCATACTGTGGACGATGAATTACTAGCTTTGGAGCAGAATTGAAGTTCTGTGTTGTCAAACCTTTTCTCCCTCACTGCTTTTCACTTTATCCCCTTAAAAACAGTAACAATCAGAAAGCATAGAGCACCCACCAGAGTGTTTGGTTTAGATCTTATTTTATCATTTTAATTATTTTCAATTATTAAACATTTTTTCCCTCCATTGTCTAGTTAGAATTGGTTACCCTAAAAACTATGATCCCCAGCAAAACTATGATTCTGAGTACCCTATTCACTTCCTGTTGTTACGTGCTAACATAGACAGGATATAAATTTAGTGGAGTTCTGTCTCTGGGTCTCTTTTCCTTCTGGCCGCAGCTTTGGTGGCACGAGGAAATTAGAGCCGGTAGAAAAAACTTAACCACCTGGTTCTATTTTGTCAGATAAAAATAATACTTAAAAGTATTGTACATTTAATTTAAATCTTACACCACTCCCCTTCTCCAACCATTGAAAAGAAAAGAAGAGGGGAAGATTGAAAGAAAGCATAAATACAGAGCCTTTGGATCATGTAAGTGAAGAATTCTCACATTGTTCATCACATCCAGAAGTATATTTCTTATTCTGTATGTCCATCATCTATGTTGTTGTAAGGGTTTTCTAACCCTTATTGATTATTCGTATTGGATGGTATTACCAATAAAATTGTCCTGTGTTGACAGGTTGTTTTTTTGACTGTTGGAAAAGATGGCTTCCCAAATAGCGTTAAAAATTCCAGCTCAGCTGGTGGAGTTGTGAACTGATCCAACCATTCTGGCTGGCAATTTGGAACTATGCTCAAAGGGCTATAAAAGAATGCCTGCCCTTTGATCCAGCCATACCATTGTTGGGTTTGTACCCCAAAGAGATCATAGATAAACAGACTTGTATGAAAATATTTATAGCTGCACTTTTTGTGGTGACAAAAAACTGGAAAAGGAGGGCATGTCCTTCAATTGGGGAATGGCTGAACAAATTGTGGTATATGCTAGTGATGGAATACTATTGCGCTCAAAGGAATAATAAACTGGAGAAGTTCCAGGTGAACTGGAAAGACCTCCAGGAATTGATGCAGAACGAAAGGAGCAGAGCCAGAAGAACATTGTACACAGAGACTGATATACTATGGTAAAATTGAATGTAATGGATCTCTGTACCAGCAGCAATGCAATGACACAGGACAATTCTGAGGGATTTATGGAAAGGAACGCTACCCACATTCAGAGGAAGGACTGCAGGAGAAGAAACATATAAGAAAAACAACTGCTTGAACGCATGGGTTGGGGTGGACATGATTGGGGATATAGACTCGAAACTACCACACCAATGCAACTATCAACAATTTGGAAATAGGTTTTGATCAATGACACGTGATAAAACCAGTGGAAATGTGTGTCGGCTATGGGGGGGGGTGCGGGGGGTGAAGGGGAAAGTAGGAGCATGAATCATGTAACCATGTTAAAAACGAATATTAATAAATGTTAAAAAAAATTCCAGCTCAGGCCAGGCTTATATATAACTATTTATTGGAAGTATTTAAAAATTAGGAAAAAGATATCTAAATCTTCTAACTATACCCAAACCCCAACTTTTAGGAGTTGCAAGAATCAGCTTTTCCTTGATACAAATCAAGGCTAACTAATCTTCCTATGCTATCTATTAACCCAATTCTAACTTTCTATCCTAAAACTAAAAAAATGATAAATTATAACAATGGATTTCTTTCCCGCTGGCTAGATGGGAAAAACCAGGAAGCCAAAATCTTCACAGCTTTGCTCCCTTCTGCCACCATTGGCAAAGCAGTGATATTTCACCACAATCTCCTTTCTTACTTGGATAATTCTCAAGAAGAAATTTTACCAGATTTTCTCCAACTCCCAACTTTTCGAGCTAGAACACCCTCGGACTTCCTTCCTTGAGTCAGGACAGACCAAGAGAGAGTGAGTGAGAGTTCATTGGTCTCAACTGTCCCTTTCAAGAACCTCCAAGAGAATCTTTATTTCCCATAATCCTCTCTTGAAAATTCCATTTTGGCTTAAAGAAATCCAGCTTTTCTCAAATTTCTATAATTATCTGTTGCAATCAACTCTATTTTCTAATCAACTCTTAATTAACTCTTTGTTAACAAATATCCCATTACAATATAGTGGGCAATATTCTTTACTAGTCTGCCAGAATAATGGTTAATTATTTAATTACAGTTCTTATGTCTTTCCAAACCATTTATTTTTACAATATTGATATTGATTTTCTGGTTCTATTTTCTTCACTTGGCGTCATTTCACATAAGTCTTTTCTATATCTCTTTGAAATATTTTTTCCCCTTATCTTAGAGCGCTGTAACATTCCACTTTTTTCATTTATTTTTATTCAGCCATTTCCCTATTGATGGGCATCACTTTAGTTTCTAATTTTTATCACCATAGAATATGATCTTTTTTGTGGGTCTCCTTTCCTTAGTTACTTCATTGCTGCCACTCAGCATCCCCTAAATTGGTTCTTTTGGATTATTGACTATCATATTTTCTTCTTCCTTGTAATTTTCCTTCCTTAGGTCTTATATGTTATTCCTTTAGATTCTGGCTCTCTGTTATTCACTGGGACCATTAATCATCTTTTCATCTTAAATCTTTCATTTTGTACTCCTTTCTTCTGGCAGTCATTAAAATTTGGCATCCTGGCATGTATGACTATTGTTTCCAGTACCTGTTGCTCTTTTACTCATTTGTTGTCTGTTATTTACTGAAAGTTATGCCTATTTAATTATTTCCTTAGGTAGATTAAATAGTTTTACTTTGTCTCCCCCCATTTAATATTAAGCTCTCTCAGGACAAGGACTATCTTCCTTCTTTTAATATTCCCAAACCTTAGCATAGTGCCTGGCAAATAGTTAGCACTTAATAAATTATGCTTGATTCATTGATTCCTTTACATATTTTTATTTTCATGTTGCTAGCCAGTTTACTATGACTTAAAAATGCCTCATGAAGTTGGTCTCATTTGAATTAACCTTATTTTGTGTTTCTCTTAACAATGACATACTCACTTCAACAAATTTTACATTTAGTCCCTACCACAATGCATTCAGTTTCAGCTATATTAATTTATATTTAGTTTTGATTTGTATTTCAAAGTCCATTCTTATGAACATGCTTTGACTCCCTGGTTAGATTCAGAAGAATGGGAAGGTGATTGTTTTGTTCTTTCATTTCACTCAAGAGACACTGTAATTGCTAAGTACATGTGAAATAGGAATTTCATCATGGAGGTAATATGATAGGTATAGTACAGGAATAATTTTTTATGGATATATTTTATTTGGACACAAGAAGTCACTTTTCAAAAAACAACTGTTCCCAATTGTTTCTTCTAAAGTATATATAAATATAAATAAATATATATTAAAATATATAGTTTTTATTGCTATATGCACTATTAAAACTTTAATATTTGACTCATTGATTATAATGTAAAATAGAATTTACAAAGATAAAAATGAATACAGTAGGGCCTCAACTGTGGAGGATACATTTTTAGACTTTCTATAGAAGGCTGAAACCATGGATATAAGTAATCACCTGTTGACCCTATTTAAATGTGCTCTCTCTATTTGCTCCTGCCTCTCTGCTCATCTAGCACACTTCTCCCCCACAGTGAAAGTGAAAGCAGAAGAGAGAAGGGTGGGGAGAGACCTTGCTGAGGTCTGACTTCTGGCCAGAGTAACTGAAATCCTAGGCAGACCTGTCATGCTTCATAATTGATGGTGGATAATTGAAACTGTAGAAAGCAGAACCACAGATACTCTACTGTATTTCAATAACTTAATTATTATTATTATCTTCTAAAAACCTTACCTTCTATTTTAGAATTGATAATGAGTGTCAGTTCCAAGGCAGAAGAGCAGTAAGGTCTACGCAATTGGGGTGGCAAAACTAGGAAGTGTCTGAGGCCAGATTTGAATTCAGGACCACATAAATTTGATCCTGGCTCTATCCACTGTGCCATCTAGTCATCTTTTATTGTTACTGGTGTGTATTTTGTTCTCACAATATATTTTACAAAATCAAATTTGTTTCATGTAGTAGAATTTTGAAAGATAGTATTATTATGGTCTATTCAATTTTATTAACTAGCATTTATCGAGTCCTTGTTATATTCTGGCAGTCACTGTATTAGCTACTGAAGATGTGAAACAATATTAAAAAACAGTTTCTTCCCTTGAAGAACCTTATATACTCCTGTAAGTAAGCAACATATATGTAGATAAGTAAATTTAAAGATAAAGTACTATTTTTTAAAAGGAGATAGTACTAAGAAATCAGAGAAATCATGTCAGGATTTACATAAGAGGTGGTACTCATAAGCTAGAGATTTGAAGGAAGCAAGGGTTTCCAAGAGGTGGATTAGAGGTGGAAAAGCATTCCAGGTATGGAGCAAATTGCACAAAGCAACAAAGTGCAGATTGGCATGTCTTGTACAGGGAATAGCAAGTAGGTAGTATAGCTGAAGCTTCAAATGTATAAAAATTAGTGTTGTGAAATAAGTATAGAAAGATTGGCTGGAGCTAGATTGTGAAGAATTTTAATTGCCAAACACTGAAATTTGTATTTTAACCTATAGGCATTAAGGAGCTCCTGAATGTTTTTGTGCATGCAAATGACACGATCACTCTATTTTAGTTATGAAACACCTTTGTTGTATTATTTAGGGGAAAGATCCCACAGCTTAGGTAATGGGTAATGGTGGGCTGAACTAGAATGATTGTGGTGTGAATTGAGAGGACCAGGTATGGATGTGAAATACTTTTGGAGGGTGTATGGACAAAACTTGGCGCTGATTAGCTTTGTGGGGCAGGGTAACAGAAAGAGAAATGTCTAGCAATTTTGATCATATAACTTCAGTAAACTTATGTGGAAAATTGTTACTATATTTAATTAGTAAAATGAAATATCTTTACCAAAAAAAAAATAGAAATGTCTAGCATGATTCCAAATATAAAACTGGGAGACTAAAAGGATTTTGGTACTCTTTACAGAAAAAAGGATGTTAAGATCTAACAGTCTATATTTCAGTGGGTATTCTGTGTTTCAAAGAGCCATAAATGATAAACTATGAACTACTGGAAAATAATTCGGGTCAGACAGACAAGTTTGTTGGTCTGAAGTCATTCAGAAGTATTAAGAGAACTGAATTCTCATTTTAGCCATCTATTGCCTCAGTATCATAGTCAGAAAGCAGATTCACTTCTATTTCTCCTTTGCAAAAATTATTCCTTAATTTGCGGCAATGCTTTTGAGTTGAAAAACTTCTTATGTTAAAAAAAATGAATAAAATCTGTATTTCATTTAGCTAGATTACAGTGGTGTGCAAAATTTCTAGGAGTGTAATGTTTCCAAATAATCAATGTTGTTTCTTTAGTTTTGAGTAACTGACTATTCTTTAAACATAATTTTAATATGCTTTTAATATTTTTATAGGATTCAGTCTAGCAGCCTTTAAAAGAAACAAGAGGAAGTTAGAGCTGGCAGAAAGGGTGGAAACAGATCTCATTCAACTAAAGAAAAGAAGACAATCAAGTGAAAAGGTTAGGAGGTGTTTGAAACAAGTATAATTTATTGTATAAATTATAATTATTGTGAAATATTTTAAGGGGCATATATGATTTTTACCTTTCTTAGAATTTACTTTTTACTACTCAGAAGGCACTTGAACTAATGTTTGTTTGCAATGTCAATGTAGTATAATATATGTAAATTGCATATTTTTGAATAGTTAACTGCATATTAGAATATCCGTATGATTCAACAAGCATTTTTAAGTACCTACTATGTACTAGGGCACTGTGTTAGGTGCTAGGATTACAAAATATCCCCTTCTTTTAAAGAGTTTTTATATTACGAGGGGAAAACAGCCTATCAAGAAATGAGCAAACATAAATATATACAAAGTAAACATGAAGTAATTTTTGTTGAGCTCTAACAATTTGGAATAGTTAGAAAAGACTTCTCATAGCATGTGCCACTTGAGCTAAATCTTGAAAATGGAGATAGGTATCTAAAGGAGGTAGATATAAAATGGGAGAGCATTCTGGGCATAGGAGACATCCAATGCAAAAATTTGTCTTGTATAGGCAAGTAGGCCTAAAATATTTTTGGTGTATATATATATATATACATATATATATATGGAATATAAATTTCAATTTGTTATGGAGGTAAAATCAAGACTTTGCATCTTATTGAATGTGGAGGATGAGGCAAATCAAGGATGGCTCCAATGTAGTAAACCTGAATAACCAGAAACTTAATATTGTTGGTGCACTCCACAGAAATAAAAAAGCTAGGGAATTTAAAAAAAAAAAAAAGATAATGAGTTATACTTTGGACATGGTGAGATTGTCTACCTAGGCCGAGCAATAAGTACTAGTTACATAGATTTGGGAGTTATCTTTCTAGAGATGATAATTGTACTCATGAGAACAATGTGAACCCAATGCAAAGGAAAAGAGATCCCAGGACATAGTTTTGGGATATAATGATGGAAAGAGTGGAACTTGGATGATCATCTGGCAAAGACAACTAAGAAGAAGAGTAATGTGGATGATAACAAGATAAAGGTAAATCTAAAATAACAGAGTTGATTGCTAAAAAATAACTTTAGAGGAGAAGACATTTTAAGGGTGGGGAGTAGGACTTGCAAGATTCTACTGCAGATGTGACAGTTGAATTTATTCTTGAAGTAATTAATGTATACCAAGAGGTGGAGGTGAAAAAGAATATTCCATATTTGAGTGTCAGCCATTGTAAAGGGATGGAGTTAGCTGTAAAGATGATTTTGATGTCCCAAAGATGTTATTGGATGGATAGGCGTGTGAGTGTGATAAGCTTATTTAGGGAACTCTTCACCTTTACTTTGCTGGTTTTAAGAGGTTATCTCTGTGAATGGTATAGTGGACAGAGATAGACAGGAGCCATTGTTCAGTTAAGGGCTTTCTTTGGGTTTGGGTATAGACTGTTTTCCAGGACTTAACTTAAATGCCTGGTCCCCAAGAAACTCTTACTGAACCCAGCCCTGCCAGGGAGTGACTGAATGACTGGCAGCCTTGGATTTTGTGTAACCAAAGCTTGATAGACAGTCTCCCCCAATTCCCTCTATTTACACTGTATCCCTTTAAGAAACTTTTATCTGACTGCTATTTATTAACAAGATAGTTTATTATATTGAAGGAATAAGGTGGGTGAAGTGAGTGGGGTTAGGAAGCCCTGCACTGTCACAATAACAAATCAGGTCCTTGGTGCCTGGCCAAGCCTTCAGGCTTTGGCCGGGATCTCTCTTACTCCCTCTCCTCTATCTGTTAACTACACTAAACTATAGACAGATAGGATTATGAGGGCCTCTCTCAATTGGCACAGGACAGGACAGTGAGTCTTCAAGGTTGGCCCAGTAAGCTATTTGGGTCCACAGACCCTTTCCAGCTGCTGGCAGATGTTTAAATTCTTCTTCAATGTTATATGTAAGAAGCAGGAACACTATTAAGTCTTCAGGGAAAGAGATATCCAGGGAAACCCTCAGGTAGTCTCATTTGACTCCACAGGTCGGGTAAAAGTCCTCTGTCTCCCACAGAGTCCAGAGATGAAGAAATTCCCAGGGTTCTCTCCCCCACAAACCTCTGCTTCTCTTCCAACTGCCACTCCTGTAACTCAGGTTGCTGTAAAGATCGTATTCAATGCCTCCAAAGTATGATATTTATAAGGATTTTATTTTATTTAAAAAGCCCTTGGGAAGAACCTCACTCACCCTTCACCATGGTGCCTTCTCTCCCATCACCATATCAAAAACAGCCCGCGAAACCCACAACCAATAGGAAAAAGGCTAAAGGCCTTATGGTGAAAAGGAGTTTGGGTAATGTAGTTTTAACTCACAACCAATAGGCAAGGGCTCAAGGAATTATGGGTAATGTAGTTTTAAAGGGAGTACAAGGTATTTTCAACTTTACATTGCTTTTCCCAACATTCCAAACCTTCTCTGTGCCATCTTTTCCTTACACAGCACATGGGTGTAGAGAACAGCAAATAGACTAATATAGTTGAACTCTAGAGTACATAAAGGAAAGTAATGTATCATCAAAAGTTCACACAGAAGAGAGGAGAGGCATTTGACTGTTTATATTGAATTGTGTAGCCTCAAGTCAGATTACAAGGTGTTTAGAAGTGATTTGTGAGGTGAGGAAGTGAAGGAAGTGAATGTACTTAAAATTTTTTTCTTATTAAGAGTTTATCTGTGAAAAGGAGCAGAGATTTAGGCTAATAATTTAGGGGAGAATCAGGCATGTTTGTAGGTGATAAGAATCAGGGGATAAAGAGAAGATTGTAGCTGGAAAGGGGAGTTGATCAATAAAAACATGTTTCTCAGAGGAGAGGATTTGATAAAAAATACAAGTGTATGAGTTATCCTTGATGAAGATAGGACCTTCTTAGGTACCATAATGAAACATAAGAAAATGAGGTAGAGTTGGAGGTGGGGTTGGGAATAACAATTGTGTTTTGAGATAAAGCTTAGTAGAGAGAAAGGATTTCAAAATGGATGACTTTAATTTTCTTGGTAAAAATTGAGATGAGTTCCTCCGCCAAAAAGGAGTTTTTGTAGGCTGTTTAATTCTGTCATGCAGTTATCTTCATGGGAGAAGAATCTCAGAACAAGTTTAATATGATATTACTCAGGGAGCAACACAAAAATATTGCTATGCTACACTGAGGGTTCATTTGAGATTGGATAACAAAAATGTGCATTTCATTGAAATTGGGTGACTTTCTCTAGTGGTGTTCAACAGCATGTGAGAAGGGACAGAGAATGTTGATGATGATAGTTTGGAAAAGAATGAATGATGAAAAGGCAAGGGGGAAAGAGACCTAGTATTATAGAGAAGATAGTATAAAGCTGAAATGGTTAATTATAGCATTAAAATGATGTAGTTTGTTATGTGGGTAATTTGAGGAAAGGTGTTTGGGATAAGGGAAATTGAAAGGAGGAATGTAGGAGACTTGCTAAGTGGGTAATCTCAGTTATAGGCAGGCTGGGCTTGAAGGAGATTCAGGGTATAATAGGACTGAAGTCAGGAGTATAACACAAAAGGGAAATAGAGATCTTTTAGGGAGAAGAGAAGTTAAACTAAACAGACAAACACAGCAGGCTTACAGACTGGCTCTTAGACTCAAACACAAGCTGAGGGAAATAGACTAGACTGAAACACAAGCTGAGGGAAATAGACTAGACTGAAATTAACAAACAGGCTTTAGTTAATTTCACAGGAAGGGACCTATTTTGAAGTAACACCTTCCTTCAAGATGGATGCCTCAGCTTCCCTCTAAGCCAGAGTATGTTTTCTCTTTCCCTCTTCTTCCCACTTGATAACTAACAGACAAATTATATTAATTAAGGTTGTTGAAACACAAAAGGGGTTTATTTTGTTTGAAGGATGGTTGTTAGGAAAGTGGATCAAAGGAAAGCCCTATCAGTTGTCTCAGGAACCTCAGGTGGGGAAGGGAAGTAAAGATGGAGTCTGAATAAGGACCTGCCTTAAACTCAGTTTTTACTAGGTACTATCTAAAGGGAATAAATGATGACTGATCAACTATAACTAAGGCTGTCAATTAGGTAACCCTTCACAGATTTAACTCCTCTCTAATTACACTCCTTATTAACTCCACTGACACTAAGGTAAGGGAGGGAAGGCAGGGGTGGTATAGGAAAGGAAGATATAAAGGATTTATCTAAATAATAATTTCTTAATTAAATATGTCAAAGCTAGGCTAAATTTCACTATTAAAGTTAGGTCTGAGACAGCTCAGCTGATTCACAACCTCCCTCCACGGAAGATCCAGTCAACTGCCTTTTCTCCTCAAGATTCCAAAAGCCTAACCGCTTTTGGAACTCAGCCAAAGCTAGAAAAAACTATATGACCCCAATTCTGTATACTACAAGTTACATCAGGATATTTATTTGTTTAGTTATTATTTGTTTTACTACAATGGGCATCATATTTATTTAAATATGTCTATATAGTGTATAACATCTTGTCGTGATAGACAACGTGATAGACATTGAATCAGACTTTTGGTCTTTTAAATTTATAATTTTTTCTTTATAGAGGGACATTATTTAATAGTTATACTTCACATTTATATAGTGATTTAAAGTTTACAAAGTACATTTCAGTTCTCAAAACCAAACTGTGATGTATTATTTTCATAATCATTTTACAGATGAGAAAATTGAGGTTTATGAAAGATTAAATTACTTTCCTAGAATGTTACAATAAATTCTCAAAGCAAGATTCAAACCCTGGGCTTCTTACTCTGAGTTTAGTGCTCTTTCCATTAAGCTTTGCTGCCTTCTTACCAGTTCTTTTCAAACAGCTTATTCTGCATTTGATGATTTGCTAAAAGATATATTGTTTTTTAAACTCTTACCTTCTGTCTTAGAATTGGTACTAAATATCTTTCAAGGCAGAAGAGCAGTAGGGGCTAGGCAATTGGGATTATATGACTTGTTCATGGTCACACAACTAGGCAATGCCTGAGGCCATATTTGAATCCAGGACCTCTAGTCTCCAACCCTGATTTTTTTCTGCTGAGCTATCTAGTTGCCCTGAAAGATATGTTTTAAGGACAAGTAAAAAGCAACCTATGAATGAGTACAAATTAGTATTATGGAAAAAGACTATATAAATCCTGACGTATTAGAGAATAAAGGAGTCAGTGTTATGTTAATTAGGAAAATCTTCTCAGTTTGTGTTATTGATCCTTGCTATTTAAGGATAGTATCTCCATTCCAATAGCACTGATAATAAATTAATGATGTATGGTTGTGTTAAGATTTTTCAGTATTCTCTAAGAGCAGTGACTTTATTTCTGTAGTTAACTTTACTATTGCGGTTACTACCATAACAGCTTAATAAATTGCTATAACCAATTATATTGATATTAAATACACATATATTTGAATATATATGCATATATAGCTCTATATATGTTACTAGAGATGTAGATCTAGATATTTACATATCTCTATCAGTCTATCCATCCATCTATCTATCCATTAATCCATCCATGTGAGAATTTCAGGAATTTAGGTTGGTTCTTAGCCAAAAATGTTACCTAGACTATTTTCCAAGCATCACATTTGGATACAATATGCCATTGCTTGTTCTCTGTTGATATTTCAGAACCCACCTTTATATTTTGAAAAAGCACTGGAATAGAACTTTAGATGCATAAAGATAAGATAATGAAATTATCAGTCTAAGGTATCATGGCATAATGGGATGAGTATTACTCTTAAAAGCCCAAAATTCTTAGTTTGAGATCTACAGCTTATTTGTTTTATGGACCTGTGGGCAATTCTTTCTGAACAAGTTTTCTCATTGTATAGATTGAGAATAATGATGTTCATATCAGAGCCTACTTCACAGCATGGTTAAGAGAAAAGCACTTTTTAAACTTCAAAGCCTACTAAAATGTGAACTATTTTTGATCCTGATGTTAAACATGACTTAGAAATTATTACCTATATTTGATTAGAAAATTTATCACCATGTGGGGGAAACGATAGAAAAGAACAAATATCTTTCTTTTTGTATCTACTAATGTTCTCTATGATCGCTGACCTATCTTTGTAGTTAAAACAAAAGTCAAGGGAATTAAAAATTTATTATCTTTTGCTTATTTATGCCCTAAATTTCTCCTATGTCCTTTTCCCTCACAGAGTCAAGAAATAATTTATTAAATTATATGCCTTTCAACATGCTGTGTTTGAATAATATAACCTTGTGAGATGAAAGCATAAAATATTAAGAAAAGAAAAACAACTAGGATGTCATTGTCGTAGTTAACCTTTTATTTTCAACATTCAATGTAAATCTGACAAAATGAAAAATAATACTTGTTCAACATTTAAATCTGAGCTAAATACAGTGATTTCAATTGCATACCAATTTTCAGGAAGAGAAAAAAACCATAATAGCATATTACAGGGTGAATACCATATGCCAGCCAGATCCTTTCCAATTAATGTCTCTATTTTATTCCTGCATCTTATTCTTCCATAGAAAGGAAAATTTGCTTATGAGGAATATGAAGAGTTCAATATTCAACTCCATCTCATCTCATCACATATTATCTATGTTATACAACTTATTTTCCCAGTATAAAAATTAAAATGAATTCTTTTAAATGTTGCATTCTAGAATTTGATAATATTGGTATATATATATATATATTTTTTCTTCTATTTTTAATGTTGCTTTGCTCATGTTATTGGGATTCTTCCTGTATTTATGTCATCTCAGTTCATTTCTATTTTGTTGTGGTTGGAGTAGTAGTAAGTAGTAGTTAGTAGTAGTAGTAGCAGTAGCATCAGCAACAGTAGCTAATTCTGGGGTCAAGTAGCATAGATTTTATGAGTCTCAGTTTTCTCATCTGTACAATAATGATAATAATAGCATCTGCTTCACAAGGTAGTTGTGAGGCTCAATTGAGGAGGTTTTTAAAGAACTTTGAAAATATTACAATAACAACCTAAGTTCCCATTCTACTTCTCTTATTATTAGAATCTCTATTGTCCAGGATTTAGGGCTGTGAACCCTTTGCTAATCTATGTGATTATTAGTATTTCTCCTCCTCAATTTATTTTGCCATGTAACTATTCATTTTAAATGAGATATCCCATAGAATATATTAAACTTAGAATTGAGTCAGTGTTTTTCAGTTTTCCTTTTGTATTTCTAGCACCTAGCAGGATGATTTGTCCATAGGAAAAACTTAATAAATGCTTGTTGTCTTGAATTGGATTAATATGGTCAAATGTAAGCAGAATTTACTTTTATGTTACTTAGTAATCCTTTAAAGCAAACCCAAGAAAATCATTATTTTGTCATTTTCTGTGGGTGCCCCACATTGCAGTGTGTTTTGTGTTTATTATAAAGTCTTAAGAGTGGTAAAGGTACTACTTTGGTATGTGTGTACCTACCACATGGAAAAAAGAACAAATTTATGAGTTTTGCTTATGTATACTTGAATTCCAAAGATCAAATGTTAATTCATTTGCTACATTTACTTCTTGATCAGAATTGTTTCCATTTAAAATAGTTGATTGATCTTGGCTCTCAAGTATGGATTATGAAATTCAAACATTTGTGGAATTTAAGCTTAGTTTTATTTATTGATTCTCACTAATGGCCTTTGTAATCAAGGCACAAAGGTGTTAGATTTGAAATTGTAAGCAAAGTTATGATTTATTAACTGACCCATTATTCTCCTTTCTATGGTCTTTATTGCAAATGTTAAGTATATACCTTGAAATGCAAAGAAATAATTTACATTTCATCTGGATTGGGTTTAAAGTTAAGTTATTTTAAATCTGCATTCCTTATGTCTCATGCATTTTCTGTATTTCCTATTATCCTGCAAAACAGCTGTCCTCAAAGCCAATTAGGTTTTTCCAAGTGAGTTTTGAGGCTGATCTGGTTTATCATGGTGGGACACGAGCTATTCTATATACATGGAGAATTGTATTTTTTATTAAGAGCTGAAGTTAGAGCTAGCTTAAGAGAATTGGCTATATGACTATATAGAGTCACTGGAAAAGAAGAAGGCATGTAAATTTGGATTGGGTGTTTCTGTTTCTTCTACCTCTCATGCCGTGATACATGCCACACCAACTTTGCACATAAATTAGTTATTGAATTGTATCAGAGTTATACAACTATCATAAGTTTGTCACTGATGTTTCAGAATTCTGAGAATCAGAAAATGGGTTAGTAGGCATGGCCAGGCACTTAGAATTTTAAGTAGAGCTTATCTACTGCCACAGAAAACAGTCTGAGAGACAATTGTAGTGGTTTATGTGTAGTATACAAATATTATATTATTTAGGAGATATTATTATATATAAATATTATAGGAAATGTCCACTATTGCCTATATTTATTAATATTTAGAGTTTTTCTGTTTTTACTTTCCCAGAATTTATATTCATCTCCCTTTTAAAGTTTTTCTCTAAATGAATTACAATATCTCAAGAGATAAAGCATTCATATTGCTTCACAAATAGTATTGCTTCCAAACCTTTTTATTTCATTATATCATCTGTCAAGTTGAATTTTGAAGAACTCATTTACTGTTTATGATCAAATATAAAAGTTTAAAATTTCATTTTTCTCATGAATTATCTTCTTATGAAGTGTTTTGAAATTCTACTTTGTAACCTAGAAATGTGGACGATTCAGAAGACAAAGAAGGACCTTTCCTTAAATGTACATAAAGGAGTTCTGTCCTATTTTAAAAGACTAATATTGTATATTTCAGCTTGTGCAAAAATTCAAAGGAAGACTATTCAGTGTTCCAAGTTTATTAAACATTATTTTATCTAAATTATATTTTTCTGTTATATGTATTTATATTTTTCTTAGCTTACTTTGATTTCTGTGCACTTTTTTCCGTATAGAATTGTTTGGGCTACTTCCTTTTTCAGTGTTGACAGAATTTGTTAGAAATAAAAAATGTTCTTTATCTCCCAAGCTTTATGTTGCAGGTTTTACTTCTTTTATGTATAGAATGTTTTTAAAAATCCAGGTTAACCAAAAAAGGAAGCATGATTCATAGTCAATTTCTTTATTTTGATTAGTTGTTGATGCATATGAATGGTTCTTCAATACATATTTTGTTATGATGTTCAAAATCAGCAGTTGAATCATGAAATGATACTGGATATATTACTTGATTAACTGGGACTTCTCCTTTAAAATATATAAATAAATTAGATCATCAACCATTGATTGTTTGATTAATTCTATGTGCACTAGACTAGGAGAGGCCTTGTTAGGGTATTGATAAAAAGCAAAATAGTAAATGATTCTTCATTTCTAAGAGCTTACAATAGGTATTTCGTTTTCATTTCACCAAAGCACAACTCCAAATATTAATGAAGTGGTTTTTGTGATTTAGTGTTATTTTCTGTGGAGCTCATAGTGGTTATATTTCATAGTCCTAGAAACCAAGTTAAAAGAAATATTATCATTTTTGTTTGTTTTGGAAAGACTCCTGTTTTTTGTTTCTCTGCCCAGGGAAGAGGGAAGACTCCCTCTTCTTGGTCTCCTTATTTGCTACTTGATCTGTCATCACCATTAACTGTTGCTGTACCCCAAGTCTCTCTCCTGGAACCTCTCCTCTTATTTTTTCTGTATCCTTCCACTTGGTAATATCATCAGCTCACATGAATTCAATCATTATTTCTATGTACATCTTTCCCAGATCTACATATAGAACTCTAATATTTCTCCTAAGTGCCAGGTTGTTACCTTTTCAACATATCCTATAGACCGCTCATTTCAAATATACAAAGAACTCATTCCCCTTCCACTTCCAAAGTCATTATTATTATAAAGGAAAGCACCATCCATCTAATCACCCAAATTTGTAACCTGATCCTCATCCTCAACTAGTCACTGACTCACCTCATATGTGTAGTCAGTTGCCAAATCTTGTCACTTTTAATCTCTATAATATCTCTCTACATATGTCCCCTTCTCTCTACAAACAGGTAACTTAGTCAATTCCAGTGGGTTCCTTGTTATCTTTAGGAAGGCATTTAAAGTTCCTCACAATCTGACCCCTTTCTAACTTTCTAATTTTCTTTCATATTACTCTTCTCTAAGCATTCTGTGATCTAACATTTCTACCCTACTTGCTCTTCATTACCTAGACTCCTCCACCTCTCATACCTGTGCCTAGAGTTGGTTATTTTCCATGACTGAAATCCCACTTTTGTTGCTTAGAATTCTTTCCTTCAGGACTCAACTATATGAGAGCTTATGCAAGAAAACATTTTTTAGTTTCTCCAGCTGCTTGTATTTTTCCTTCCAAGACTTAGATTTGGATCTGCTTTTTTGTATCTTGAATGTACCCAGTTAATCTTCCCCTTTTGTGGGGATAATGTTCCTAGAAAAGAGCTTGAAAGTAAAAAACATGAATGTTGATGCATATAACCTTTGGTAAATAGAGGGTTAGGTTCTCAGGACCACCAAATTCTTGCACTAAAGATTGCTGAAAATACACTTCTTCACATAATTCTTTATAATATGGTGTTAATTATGGCAATATGCATCTTTCCTAACATTAATCATGAAATGCAAAGATGAAGAGAGGTAATGGAGAATTGGATGGGGAAAGGCAAGGACAGTAATGTCAGAAGAAACACAAGGTAAAAAAGGGAAAAGGGCAATCTGCTATATCTAATCTCCCTTTGGGCTCTGTGATTGAATTCTTTCCTAGTGAAAAAGCACAAGCCTTGGTGAAGGCAGGACATCCTTGGGAAAGTGCATTGTGCCTCTCCATTTTTTTCTTTTTGGTGACTTTTGTGACTTCAGTCATTCATGTTATATTTATGTTGATTAACCTGGATTTTTAAAAACATTCTATACATGAAGTAAAATCTACAATATTAGTTAGTTAGCTCTCTGATGTCAGGAACTTTGATTTCCTTTTCCTTTTATGTCTGTCACTTTTTGCCCCAAATAAACCCTTAATAAATGCTAGTTGATTGATTGAAAAGGTTAACTCACTGCCCAACTATTGTACTTTGATGCTTTCCCACCTGTCCAGAATAATGAGGGGCAAGAATTGCCCTATAGAAAGGAACTTCTCTTATTAAAAAACAAATAGAATAAAATTAATATCAAAACATATACTTAATATAAATTTTGAAAAGCCACCTTTGATCTGCTTGGAAAGAAATGCTTCATTTTTAGGCTATTTGAGAGTGATTAGAGAGGCATTGCTTATATTTTGTAGGCTTATTTTGTTTTATTTAAAAATTTTTTTCCCATGGTGACATGATTCTTGTTGTCTCCCTCCCCTCTTCTCTCCCACCTCCCAGAGCTGACAAGCAATTCCACTGGGTTATACATATATTATCACTCAAATCTCCTACTTCCATATTATTCATTTTTCAAAATAGAATAATCATATATCCATATAAGCAAGTGATAAATAATTTGTTTTCTTCTGAATTTCTACTCCCACAGTTCTTTCTCCCAATATGGATAGCATTCTTTCTCATAAAGTCCCTCTGTGTTGTTCTGGATCATTGCATTGCTTTTATAGCAGAGTCAATCACATTTGATCATCCCAAAATATTTCAGTTACTGTGTATAAGGTTCTCCTGATCCTGCTTATTTCACTTCGCATCAGTTCATGGAAGTCTTTTCAGTTCATATAGAAATCAAGTAGTTCATCATTACTTATAGCACGATAGTATTCCATCACCATCATATACCACAATTTGTTTAGCCACTCCCCTATTGAGGGACACCCTCTCATTTCCAATTTTTTGCCACTACAAAAAGCATGGCTATAAATATTTTTATACAAACACAACCTTTCCATTTTTTTCTTTTTTATCTCTTTGGGATATCTTTGGGATACAAACCTAGTAGTACTATTGTAGGATCAAAGGACATGTGTTCTTTTAAAACTTTGGGCATAATTCCAAATTGCCTTCCAGAATGATTGACAACTCTATTAGCAATGCATTTGTGTCCCAATTTTGCTACATCCCCTCCAATATTTGTTATTTTTCTTTACTGTCGTATCGGACACTCTGCTAGGTGTAAGATGGCACCTCAGTTGTTTCGATTTGCATTTCTCTAATCAGGAGGGATTTAGAACTTTTTTTTATGATTATTGATCGTTTTGATTTCTTCATCTGAAAACTGCCTATTCATATTCCTGTCTCTTGACCATCTATCAGTTGGTGAATGATTTGATTTCTTATAAATATGACTTAATTGTTTTTTATATATTTGAGAAATTGGACCTTTGGCAGAGAATTTTGTTAAAAAATTTTCCCCCCAGATTGTTGCTTCCCTTATAATTTTGGTTGAATTGATTTTGTTTGTACAAAACCTTTTAAATTTAATATAATAAAAATTATTAGTTTTACATCTCAATTCTTGCTTGGTCTTAAATTCTTTCCTTCCTGATCTGACAAGTATACTATTCCATGTTCACCTAATTTACTTATATCAGTCTTTATGTTTAAATTATATACCCATTTGGTATAGGGTGTGAGATATTAATCTAAACTTAATATTTGCCTTAGTGTTTTCCAATTTTCCTAGCAGTTTTTGTCAAATAGTTGGTTATTATCCCCAAGCCTGGGATCTTTGAGTTTATCAAACGCAAGATTACTGAGGCTATTTTACCCCTCATCTGTTTCTTTGTTCCACCCTTCTAGCTTTTAGCTAGTACCAGATTATTTTGATGATCACTGCTTTATAATACAATTAAAGTGTAGATTTTTTTTTTTAAACCCTTATCTTCCGTCTTAGAATCAATACTAAGTATCAGTTCCAAGACTGAAGAGTAGTAAGGACTAGGCATTTGGGGTTAAGTGACTTGCCCAACATCACACAGGAAGTATCTGAGGCACTTTTAAAAACATTTTTCTAATATGACCTTTAATTTTAAAATTAAAATTCTCACTAGCTAGGTGGCATGGTGGATAGACTATTGGGTCTGGAGTCAGGTAGACCTGAATTAATAACTTCATCTCAAATTATTAATAGCTGTGTGACTCTGGGCAAATCACATATTTTCCATCTACCTCAATCCCCTCAATTGTAATAGTACTTACCTCTCAGGGATGTGAGGATCAAATAAAATAATATTTTTATAACCCTAGCATAATTCCTGAGCATAATATGCACTTAGTAAATGCTTGTTCCTTTCTCTTTTCTCCCCTTTTTAGTAACCATTGATTTTACTTTAATTTACGTACTAATTCTTTGTTTCCACCACTTTCATGAACTATTTTAATTATTTGAACTAGTTTTTCATTTAAATATCTCTCTCTGAGAGAATGAGATAATCAAGTCATTTCTGTTATGATTTTTTTTTTGCTTATCAGTTTCCAATGAACACATTTCAAAGACCTTTTCAATGCTTGTGATTTTCAGTGTTTATTCAGTATAGGACTATGTGTTCAAAATCACTCTAAAAGGATGCAGCAACTCTTAATTTTACGTTCTTTAGCTACCACATAGGGACAAACCAAATTGGCCACATGCTTTAGAAGGGAAAATGTTGATTCTTGCTTTGTGTGTTTCATATAAATATATTCAGTTCTTTTGAAGTATATTGTGGATAACAAATTTTTCCTTTTATTCTCCATCTTGAAATTATTATGTAAACACTTAACTGTATCATACTAAATCACTGTAGTTTTTGGGTGAGAGGTAGGTTAAGATCAAAGAATAAATACACAAAAATACCAATGTATTTCTCTAAGATTTTTTCCATTTGTTCTTGTGTCTGTTAGTATATGCATGCAGAAGGATAATTAGTATATTTTAGAAATTATAACAATTTGACACAGAGTTTTTGTGGTCTTCCTTGGGGAGATAGCTCATGAGTAATAAACAATCTAGGAGGACAGTTTTTCTTTCATTTTAAGTATTTTGTTCTTTGAGAATATCTGAAAATACTAGCCTTAAGGTTAAATAAATTATTATTATTATTACTTGCATTTATTGGCATTTTAATTTATTTTATGAACTTTACTTTCATTTAGAATATAAGTACTTATCTTTGTCTCAAAAGTACCTTTGTCATGCATAGAAATAGCTAATTTCTATGGCTTAGTATCTTTGTGTTATCTTTACAAATTTTAGCTCATAAAAATATCTGACATTGTTAATTAAGGTGTTCCAAAATTTTAACTTTTTTGTTATTATTTATTTAGAATATTTTTCCATGGGTACATAATTTATGATCTTTCCCACCTTTCTTCCCTTCCCTCTCCTGGAGCTGACAAGCAATTCCACTGGGTTATACATGTATCATTATTCAAAACCTATTTTTATATTATTCACATTTGCAATAGAGTGATCTTTTAAAGTCAAAATCCCCAATTATTTCCCCATCAAACCACATGATTAATCGTATTTCTTCTGTGTTTCTTTTCATTCCCACAGTTCTTTCTCTGAATGTGGATAGCTTTCTTTCTCATAAATCCCTCAGGATTATCCTGAATCGTTGCATTACTACTAGTAGAAAAGTCTGTTACATTTGATTGTGCCACTATGAATCAGTCTCTGTGTACAATGTTCTCCTGGATCTGCTTCTTCAGCTCTGTGTCAATTCTTGGAGGTCTTTTCAATTCACAAAGAAATCCTCCCACTTTTTTATTATCAGCAACTGTCATATCCAGTGCCTCCTGATTCTTTTCTTTTTTTTTTTTTTTTTAGTATTTTTTTTAAACCCTTAACTTCTGTGTATTGGCTCCTTGGTGGAAGAGTGGTAAGGGTGGGCATTGGGGGTCAAGTGACTTGTCCAGGGTCACACAGCTGAGAAGTGTCTGAGGCTGGATTTGAAACTAAGACCTCCTATCTCTTGGCCTGACTCTCAATCCACTGAGCTACCCAGCTGCCCCTGTGATTATTTTCTTTTAAAAAAAATGTATTGATGGCTTTTGTTTCCCTACTAGTCATTTATGGATATACTGTCCCTTAGCCCTGAATAAATGTTCCCTTTTATGAAAAGAAAAATTAAACAAAAACAACTGAGCTTCCCATGTCCTATGCCTACACAGCAGGAGGTGTTTGATGGTGATTGACAATGTATGGGGTATTTCAAAAGTCTCCATACAATCTTAAGCTTTAGTAGTTAGTTAGTTAGTAGTTACTAAGTAGTAAGTTACTTGTTTTTCAGCCTTTGCTTTCTTTTTTTTTCTCTTTTTTAAAACCTTTACCTTCCATCTTAGAATTAATACTGTGTCCTGGTTCCAAGGCATAAGGTAAGGACTAGGTAATGGGGATTAAGTGATTTGCCCAGGGTCACACAGCTGGGAAATATCTGAGGTCAGATTTGAACCCAGGATCTCCCATCTCTGGGCTTGGGTCCCTACCTGCTACCTACTTGCCCACTCAGCCTTCGTTTTCAAAGAGGACTAAAGACATTACAAGGTGATGTTTTAAAAAAAAATTTTTTTTCCCACATTTAATTAATTTATTTTTAGACTGTTTTTCCATGATTCGGGTTCTCTCTCTCCTCCTTCCTGGAGCTGACAAGCAATTCCATTGCTTTATACATGTCTTAGAACTTAAAACCTATTTCCATATTATTCATATTTGTAATAGAGTAATCTTTTAAAATCACAACCCCAAATCATATACCCATATAACCAGGTGATACTCCCATTGTTCTTATTTTAGATATGGACAGCATTCTTTTTCCTAAGTTCCACAGGATTGTTTTTGATCATTGCATAGCTATTATTAGTAATCTATTACATTTGATTGTGCCAGAATGTTTCACTTTTTGTGTATAATGTTCTCCTGGTTTTGCTTATTTCATTCTGCATTAGTTCATGGAGGTTTTCCCAGCTCTTTCTGAAATCATCCTGTTCATCATTCCTTTTAGCACAATAGTATTCCATAACATACTGAAATTAGTAAGTGTGGGAACCATGTAAAGTCTCCAGGAAACGGGTTGTAGGTTGGACCAATGCTGTAGACCCATTGTGGTCTGCCAAGTGATAGGCCCCATTCTATGGGTTGCAGACAACACTATCTGAAGGCTCAGAGGCTGTACAAAAAAACAACAGATCTTTGTTTATTTGAGTAACTCAAGATGGGTTGTGGACCAGGGAAATTGGTGATCCCTAACTCTTATCAGTTCTAACTCCTTCCCCATCCTAATCCTCACAGGTCCTCTTTGTTCCCAATAAATTGGGCTACTCTATTCGCTCTGTCTGCCTAAGAATATTCTAGCTACATACGCCTGGCACTAACTGGTCCACTGAGATAAACACAGGGTCTCTAAAGTCTAGGCAAATGAGTTGGCTTAGAAGGCCAAAAGGCCGGAGGCTTGGTGGTCAGGCTCTGTTAGGCAGAATAGAGATCTGGTTCCTTGCCAGCTCATACAGAATAGGTGGAAATGTTGATAAAACTGAGAAACAGGTCACAGGATCTGAGTAGAATCAGGGAAGACTTCTTGAGATTTGGGAAACCTCCAAGGGAATCAGGAACACAGCTCCTTTCTTTAGCTTGGTCCAAAGATGACCACAGGAAGGAAGCTCCTACTCTCATCAGTCTCCAGAGATCAACCCACCCCTTTGGAATCTTGGTGTCTCCTCTTATCAGTTCCCTACCATTCCGGAACCTCAACCCTTTTGGTTCTACCTGTGTGCCAGCTCTCCTTTGCAAATCATTTGCAAATGCCCAAATCCTCTACAACTTTTCCATTCTTTCTATTTCCTTTTATATATTCACCCCTTTGCAGACACCAAAACACAAAATTTGGGAAATTTTGGTTTTGTTATCTCCACATCAATAACTTACCGTGATTCTTTATTCCTTAGTCTTAAATAACTTCCAAATAACAAAGAATCTATACTTACTAACCACTTCCTAAATTAACTTTCCTATTCTAGGGATTCGAACAAAGTAAAGAAAGGGAAGGTGAAAGGGTTTACAATAAACTCCTTCAAAGTTCTAACACAACACAGCATCTGCAAACTCAAAACAATCTAAACAATGTAAATATATCCTACTAAGAATATAAAATGCAATAAATTGCAAAAGTTAAACCTGTTTACTATAAAAACTATGATGCTATACTAATACAAAATCAATTCTATCTAATGAAATATTATAAAAATGCATAAACTATAAGAAATAGAAAAAATTACAATAAACACAATGGAGCATAAGCTTTTACAAAGAATACAATGTATCTGATTAAAAACTAAACTTATGCAAAATGACTTTTAAAAAACCAATCTGAACAATTTCAAAACAACTCTATGCTAAATGCTCTTGCTAATATATACAATCAAACTTCTTATATTGAACTGTTAATTATCCTATGTTACAAATTTAAGGTTTTTCCATCATTTGACTAATCACATCATTATTTTACATAATCTATACATATATTTACATATATCCACATATATCTACATATATGTTCAAATCTGTAAAACCTTCGGTATTGCAGCAACTATAAACATCTAATCTTACATATATAAATACATGTAATCACCAACACATACACATATATACATAAGATTATATTACAACTATTTTACAAATATGTACAAAATTCTATATATTTGTGTGTAATATGTAATCATTCACTGTATGTTCCTACACATTAACTTTTATCATGATCCCTATCTGTTCTCTGATATTATCCAAATAGTATATCTCAACCAGACCTTCTATTTAGATAAGACCTTATAGATCTAAGTATGTAACTATTACCTTAATTCTTTTCTAAAGACATCCATTTATCTATATGGACCATTTCCAAAATACAGATATTATACAATTTGTGGAACATGGAACCTAAATATGTGTATGTTGTATGCGGAATACTTACTCTAGACTTCAGATTTCCTCTTCACATCTTGTCTGATGGGTTTCTTCTTCTATGTATATCCTGTTGGATGCAACTACATGTGAAAGTGTTTGCGTTTTATGATGCAGTTTATCTTACACATCTCCAGTCCTTGTCTGTTCCTCTTCTGTACACAATCCTTACAGTCTCTACTGTCCTGTTAGCTGTAGGTTATCTGCCTCTTTCTGTTCTCTCCTGTTTTTATGTCTTGTTTTCTAGCTTTTCCTCTGGGATGCTTTTTTTTTTAAACTCTTCTTCAGCTAGATTGACCCCTCCACATGTACTTTTTGCCTGTTGTCTTAGTTGATTGATGAATGCTTTCAGCTTTTTTCAAAGTAATCATTTTCTATCTCCTCCTTCTCCTAAATCTATCTTTTTCTCTGTTTCTGTTTCTCCTTCTTCTAAATTTATCTGTCTCTGTTTCACTGTTTCCTTCTGTTCTCTGAGCATGTTTGATATGGGAACAAGGTTCTTTTTCTAAGATTTTGATTGCAGAAGGTGTTGTTAAAATAACCCTGAAAAGTCCACTTCAACTTTCTTGTGTAAGTGACATCTTATTAAAGTTCTTAATATATACTGAGGCTCCTGGTTTAATATTGTGTATTGAATAATCTAAAGGTCCAGATTGTTGCAATAATCCCTTTTGATGAAGCTCTTTTAACTTCTCCTGTAAGGATGTTATATAGGAAGCTATTTGCATGTCTCCTCCCAGCATTGAGACAAAAGCTGGTTTACACATTTTAGCTTGTAATGGAACATGACCAGACAGCATTTCAAAAGCAGAAATATGGATATTTGCCCTGGGTCTAGTTTGTATATAGAAAAGAGGAAGGTTTTTAGGCCACTTCAAATGAGTCTCTGAAGAAAGTTTTCCAGCCATGGATGGTTTCTTGTATGAAATCTGCCTGTTATCTCTATAGATTCTCATAAACCCATCTTTCTATTTCCTTTCTATAATACCACAATTTGTTTAGTCATTCCCCAATCGAGGGACACCCCCCTCAGTTTCTACAAAATTCTAATGTTGCAATTTGACATTATATCATAATTTGAAGATATTAGGATATCTTGATATCTTAAAATAGTGCATTTTTGTGGTAGAATGATTTGTAACTTTTGAATGTGTAAAGAAGACTTTCCCCTCCAACCTTTCAGCTATTGTTCAATGAAGAAATTGAGACAAAAATTCAGTCTTGTCAGTAGAGGACTATAGATAGTTCACATTACTTAGAAGAGTATAAACTAGCAATTTTGAGTAATGTTTGTGATGGCTCTGTTACTTACATATATTTTAGAGAATTTTATGTTTTGAGAAGAAAGTATTCAAAATCATTTTACTTAGTTTGGTTTCTAAATCTGTCTTAAATATATAGCAGAATTCCTTTTTCTTACAGTTGAGGGGAGATAAGTATAGGTGTTCTATTTTAAATCCAGCAGTTCATTCTATTTTAAAACACTAGTGATAGTAACCATAAGTTTTTCTTGGAACTCTTTGTAATTATCTCTCTCCTCAATATAAAGAGACCTTTACCTTTTTAAATCTCGTAGTAATAACTAATCAAGAAGGAAGTTGCTTTCCAAATTAAATTTTAATATTAAATATAACCAAGCACCAAGTCTGAATTTTTTTCTTATTTTTAAGCCTTTGCTCCATTAACATCATAATTATTATACTATTTTAAATATATATGAAAACTTAATTTTATTTAGTTTCATATTCTGGATTCTTGAGGGATAGAACATTAGTTTGATCCTTTCTATAATGACCTTGGCATGAAGATTGCTTTGGTACTTGGTTTGAACCATGCCCCTACTTCCATGAGCCCAAGTAACCTTTCCCTTAGATCACTCTTGTTCTGTTTGGCTTCTGACGAAGAATCTTTGTTTATTTTTTCCTTTTTTTGAGCATATTCCTTGCTTAAATATCCAGTTTCATCATGGACACAGCCACTTTCAATTTTGTAAAACCATCTTCATCATAAAGTTGTTACAATCAAATGAGATAATATATGTAAAAAAGTTAGCACAGTGCCTAGCATACAGCTACTTTATAAATCCTTTCCCCTCTTCTCTGTATTTCTTCTTATAACTATAACTTTGCCTTTCTATAACACTTCTACTACTCTGCTTCAATTTAATTAAACAGATTAAAGATACCTACCATATACTGTAATGAGGATTTAATGGTGGATCAGTGAAGGAGGTTGGTAAAGTTGTAGTGGTCAGGAAGGTAATGTGGTTTAGTCACAAGCTGTTTACTGATGGTACTGGATGTAGGAATGAACAAGTACCCATTGTCTGAGCCAGCCAAGGGATTTATGTAATTTCCCTTGGCAAGGACTAAGCCCCTTTAAGAAGATTTCCCTTCAGCCTTTAACCAGGCTGAGGAATTAACTCCTGTTGGTTGACAGTGAGATTAGACAGGAAGGGAAGTATGATGCTTCCTGTCTAACAGTAATGGAGTTACTCTGCCTCCCTCCTAGAATATTGAACAGCAGTCTACTTAGATCTAAGCTGAAGGTGGGAGTCACTAGTTCAAACTAAGGTTTTATTTGAAAAGTTGATCAGGGAAAAGGGTTTGGAAAGTGGTTTAGGAAACCCATGAATCTAGTCTAGTACTGCCTCCTTGATCTAAGTTCAGGATGTTGATGAACTTCCTTGCTATGATCTTCAGCTGTCCAAAAGAACCAGCCCTGGGACAGAAACAAATGATCTCTTGATGGTAATATAGAGCAACCTCTTGATAGGGTATATCTAATTGATGTTCCTATTGGGTCAGCAAAGTTCTCCTAACCTGCCTAGCCTAGGAAACTAAGATCCCACGTTCCTCCTCCTGAACACCCTGGATCCCCAAGGGGTAGAAGTGAAGGTGAGAAGAGAAGTAGGGACAGGAACAGCACCTAGCCCTGGGTCTCCAGGGCTCTATATATCCTGGGTCCAACTGGCAGTTAGTTCTTGCCCTATGGCTCATGCCATGCTCAACATTCCAACCAGGGCAATTGACAGGTTGTCCCAAGCAAACAAGGCAGTATTATTCCTATATTACAATATAAAGTACTTTGTTATCCCCTGGAAGATGCAAAGATGACCGAAATTCAGTGTTCCTATAGAGTTTCCAGTTTATTAGAAGAGATAAGTAAAATAGATAACAATAATACCATATAGATTTTATGTACATAGAGTAGCATAAACAAAATATTGTGAATCCTCCATGGAAAAAGAGGGAGAAATCCTCGTGGAGGAGCAATACATTGGAGCTGGCCTTGAGAGATTAAGGCCCTAACCTCTTCCCTGAACTCTGAAGTTTCACATCTCTAGTTGTATATTGGACATCTGAAACTGAATGTCCCATAGAAATCTTGAATTCAACATTCCAATATTCTTGTCTTACTAATTCCCTTATTATTATTGAATGCACTAACATCCTCAAGGTTTCAAATTACTCTTCACCCCTTCCCTATATCCAATTCAGTAACATATCTTGTTAATTCTACCTTCTGTTCTCCTTCTGTCCTTTCTCTGTGCTGCCACTCTGTTGAAGGCCCGCATTGCCACATGACTGGTCTTGGCTTTGGCCTTCCGTTTTATCTTCCTCTCTCAAGTCTTACCTCAGTTCAATCTGTCTTCCATTTAGGAATCAAAAATGCTCTTCCTAATATGCAGATATGACTGTTATTCACACTTCAAAGCTTTGTATTACTTTTGAGTTCAAATATAAAATATTGTTTGCCTTAATCTTAGCCCTTCATGTCTTTCCTGGTCTTACATTTTATTCCCTTCCATGTGCTCTGGTGATCCAGTGACACCAGCCTCCTTACTGTTCTTTAAATAAGCCACTCCATCTCCTGACTCTACAGTTTCAATGGCTGTCCTTCAAACCTGATATGTTCTTTATTCTCCCCTCTGCTTCCTGATTGTCTATTCTTTCCCATCTTATATGTGAAGCCTTTCTCTATCTTCTGTAATGCTAGTGCCTTCTCTCTGAGATTAACTCCAGTTTATTCCATATATATATATCTTATTTGAATATAGTTGTTTACATGTTATTTCTTCCATGAGATTGTTAGCACCTTGAAGGCAGGTATGGCCTCCTCCTTCTAAATATCCTCAATATTTAGCAAAGCGCCTGGAACTTAGTAGGCACTTAATAAATGCTTGTTGTTTAACTTCCTGAATCTGATTAACTTTCTATCTACTATGCCATGAAAGGGAAGGTATAGTTCACATATGGGAAAAGATACAAATATGAAGTTGGCAAAGGATGGAAATGATGAATGTTTCAGATACACAGAATTTGTCAAATGAAATGTTAGATAAGACCCCAAAAGATATATTTGAGGCAGATTGTAAATTGTCTTAAGGGATTTAGACTTTATTCAATTGGTGGTGGATATCCATTGGAGATTTTTTATGGGCTTTTAAATAGAAAGGTTGATAAGGATGAAGATATACCATATACAAAGCACTTCAAGGTTTATATATTATCTCAATTGTTCCTGACAACTTTGTCAGAGAGGAGAAGGGGGGATGGGAAAAGAAACTTAATTAAGATCCTCCAATGTATCAGACACTTTGTTACGGTCTTTACAAATATTACCTTCTTGAACCTCCTAATAACCTTGAAGTAGATACTATTATTATCTGTATTTTTAAGTTGTGAATAAGAGGAGATTAGAGAAAATGGGAAAAGAATCCATGTGTTTCAAAATATTTATAACAGCTCTTTTTGTGGTGGCAAAGAACTGGAAATTGCAGGGATGCCCATCAGTTGGAGAATGGCTAAACAAATTGTGTCATATCATTGTGATAGAATACTACTACTCCATAAGAAACAATTAGCAACCTAAGTTTTAAAAAGCTTGGACATAAATACATAGGCTAATGAATAGAAAATGAATAGAACCAAGATAACATCATACCTAGCTACAGAATTAATACTGGAAGAATACATTGGAAATGTTAACTTCAGGTTGTGAACTGAAAGGTGAAAACATTAATTAGTATCTATCACCTAGATGATACCTTCTGTGATGTAGGGAGTGGAAGAAAGGGCTGAGTCTTTTATAAATAAATTCTATTAATTAAAAAAAGAAAAAAAAGTTACTGAGCCATAATTGGAATCTCTGAGTGATTAAGGATGGAGATATTTTTTGGGAAGGAGATACAGATTTGTATAGAAGTTTAAGCCTTATGGTAGATGCTAATACAAAGAAGAGATTATAGAAGCCTTTAACATCCTAACTTCTTTGTTTCCATCCTTACCCCCGAACTACTTCATTTCACTTACCAATGCCAGATGAATCTTTCTAAAATAGTACTTTGATCATGTTTACTTTTCTACTAGAAAACCTTTAGTGATTCTCCATTGCCTGCACAATAAAGTCCAGATCATAAAGCCCAGCCTTCAAATCCCTTTATTATTCCTTTTTATCCTAGCTTTTTATCCTTATCCTCCAACATTGTTTTACATGAACACTGTGTTTAATTTAAATTTATTCCCTGAATGTACTTTGTACTTTTGCCTCCTATATAAGTATGTCTGACCTATTTATTCTTTAGGTATATTGTCCCCTTGTTTCCCTTTTTATACCTTATATATATGCTTTAACAGAACTCAAATCTCATTTTCTTTGTTACATTTTGCTTGAATACTTCAATCCCGAGTTCTTTTTTACCTAAATACTGTGACATTTCATGAATCAGTAACTTGCACTTTTCAAATACTACCTTGAATTGTTATTTGTTCATGTCTGTTATCTAAATAAAATGTTACTCATATCTTATCATGAAGAACACAGTATTTCCTTGAAGTTTGTGATAGTGAAGAACAAAGTCAGATGGTCTTTCCCAACTGAAAAGCCTAGGAATAGGAGGTAGCTAGGTGGCTCAGTCAGCTGAGAGCCAGGCCTTGAGACAGGAGGTGCTGGGTTCAGATTTGGCCTCAGATACTCTCATGTTTCATGACACTGGGCAAATCACTTATCCCCTGTTGCCTAAGCCTTTCTGTTCTTTTGCCTCATAATAATACACAGTACTGATTCTAAGATGGAAGGGAAGGATTAAAAGAAAATCTAGGATTATGGGTTCAACTATTGGATTGTATATTTGTCTACTTCAGTTCAATTCATCAAACGTTTATTTCCTGTCACTTAATAAGTGAGTCATTTTGCTAGCTGCTGTCTGCAAGGAACTTATATTCTGCTTTTGCCTGTCTTTTGCCCATGTACCAGTGTAGATAACTTCTGAGGGGTTCCAGTTAATGATCAAATGATCACAGGTATGCACTCAGCTTTTTTTCTGAGTTTTTACATTCTCACTTAATAGAAAGAGAACCTGTTCTAATTAAATAGAAATTCCTTGAGGTACTGATGTGAGTATATGTAAACTGCTACCTTATCCTTGCTTCTAAGAAAGCAAGAATTATACTTGAGTTTTCTCTTAGTTTCCTCACTCATTGTAGGTAATCAATAAACATTATTAATTAAGTACCTGTAAACTAGGTCATTGAAAAATTTAAGTTTTGGTGGAACAAAAATCCAAAAAGTTTCATGATTTTGTTTGTTAAGTTGTTCTGTGATCAGAAGATAGAAAATTTATGAAATCTGAATTTTTTAATGGTGTTTGAACCTTTTCCATTTCAAAAACATTTGTTTTAACACCTACTGTGGCTAGTTTTATGTTGTATGATAGGGTATCAATTAACTAAATAACTAATGAGTCATATGTATGAAATATATTAAGAATATACCATTTATTCTTTTGAAGTATTTGTAGAAAGTGGTCATTGGGAAATATCACATAGAGATGTCCAGAAAAACCCAATACAACATTCCAAAAAGGGGAGTCAAGAAATTCCTAGAAGAGGGTATGCTAATCTAGAGAAAGTAAAAGCAAGAATTTTGTAGATGAAATTAAAAAAAGTACACTCATGGATTATTAAATATTTGTATTTCATGGGAGAAAATAAAAGAATCTTTAATAAACAATAATTTAAAAGTGATTTCCAGCTCATTTTAAGAACGATTTGCATATGTGTTATGGCATTTCCAAACTGCAAACGCTTGAATTTTACCAGTTGCCCCCTCAAAATTATTTTTAAATTTAATTTTTAAAATTTAACTCATTTTTGTTTCATTTTGTTTTTGATTAAAAGACATTTCCCCCAATTATATATAATCAGAATTTTCAACATATGTTTTCCAAAATTATAAGATCAAAACTGCCTCCCTCCTGCTTTTCTTGCTTTCAGAGATGGTAAACAATATGATCTGGGTCATATATATTTTATCACACAAAATACATTTCCATACTGATCTTTGTTGTAAGAGCACATCCATATAAAACCCCAAATAAAACCACAAATAAATTGATGTGAAAGATAGTATGCTTTGATCTACATTCATTGGGTTCCAATAATGCCTTTCTTTGGAGGTGGACAGCATTCCCTATCATAAGTCCTTCAGAATTTTTCCAGGTTTACTGTGTACAATGTTCTTGTGGCTCTGCTTATTTTGCTCTGCATCAGTTCATGTAGATCTTTCTATCTTTTTCTGAAATTATCCTGCTTATCATTTCTTTTAACACAATAGTATTGCATCTCTAACACATACCACAATTTATTCAGCCTTTTCCCAATTAATGGACATTCTTTTAGTTTCCAATTCTTTGCCACCACAAAAAGGTCAGCTGTATATATATTTTTGTACAAGTATAGGATCTTTCCCCTTTTTTAATTGTCTCTCTGTGATATAGATCAAGTAGTAATATTACAGGACCTAAGAAAATCCTCAATTTCATGGCCCTTTGGACATAGCCCTCTAGAATGGTTAGATCAGTTCACAGCTCTGGCAACAATGCATTACTTTCCCAGTTTTGCCACATTCCCTCCAACACTGATCACTCTACTGTCATTTTGGCCAATCTAATAGGTGTGAGGATGTTACCTCAGCTTTGTTTTAATTTTCATTTCTCTAAACTAGAATGATTTAGAACATTTTTTTATATGTTGATTATTGATTGTTAATGGCTTTGACTTCTTCATCTGAAAATTGCTTGTTCATAACATTTGACCATTCATTAATTGGGGAATGACTTGCATTATAAATTTGACTTAGTTGTCTGTAGATTTGAGAAATTATAACTTTATCAGAGAAATTTGTTATAAATTTTTTCCCCAGTTTGTTTTTCCCCTTCTAATTTTGGTTATATTGGTTTTGTTTGTACAAAAGCTTTTTAAATTAATATAATCAAAATTATTCATCTATGAATGAAATTATAATGTTCTCTATCTGTTATTTGGTTATAAATTCTTCCCTTCTCCATAGATCTGACAGATAAACTAGTCTATGTTTTCCTAATTTACTTATGGCATCATACTTTATGTATAAATCATTTTGACCATATCTTGGTATAGGGTGTGAGACAATGATTTATTACTGGTTTCTGCCATTTTGTTTAATAATTTTCCTATAAGTTTTTGTGAAATAGTGAGTTCTTATTTCAAAAGCTGGGATCTTTGTGTTTATCAAACACTAGTTTGCTAAGGCCATATATCACTGTATATTATGTATCTAATCTGTTCCATTGATCTACCATTTCTATTTCTTAGCCAGTACCAGACTGTTTTATTGATCACTGCATTATATAGTACATTGAGATGTGGAACTGATAGATCATCTTCATATTTTTTTCATTAATTCCTTTTATATTCTTGATCTTGTTCTTCCAGATGAATTTTTCATTTTTTTTCTAGTTCTATAAAATAATTAGTTGGTAGTTCATTTGGTATGGTACTGAATAAGTAAATTAATTTGTATAGAATTATTTTTATTATATTAACTTGGCTTACTCATGAGCAATTAAATATTTTTCAGTTATTTAGATCTGACTTTATTTGTGTGAAAAGTATTTTGTAATCGTGTTCATGTAATTCCTGTGCTTGTATTAGCAAGTCAGTTCCCATGTATTTTATATTGTTTAGAGTTATTTTAAATTTAATTTCTCTATATTTTGCTCCTTAAATTTGCTGGTAATATATAGAAATGTTGATGATTTATGTGGATTTATTTAATCATAGTTCTTAAATCTTTCAGTGTCAAAAATGAAAAGGGTAAACTTACCACCTCTGAAAAGGAAATTAAAGCAACCATTAGGAGCTATTTTGCACAGTTATATGCCAATAAATCTGACAATCTAAGCAAAATGGACGAATATTTACAAAAATATAAACTGCCCATAACAACAAAAGAGGAAATGTAATACTTAAATAATCTCTCAGCAAAAGAAGTTGAATTCATCAATGAAAAAAAGCTCCAGACTTAGAGGAATTCACAAGTGTATTCTATCAAATATTAAAGATTAGTTAATCCCAACACTATATAAATTGTTTTGGAAAATAGGTTGAGAATGAATCCTACCAAATTATTTTTATCAGGAAAATCAATAATAGAGAAGGAAAATTGTTTGCCAATTTCATAAATGAATACAGGTATAAAAATTTTAAATTAAAAACTAGCAAGGAGACTATAGCAATATATCATGAGTATCATTCACTAGGACTAGGTGGGATTCATACCAGGAATGCAGATCTGGTTTAATATTAGGAAAACTATCAACATAATTGAACATACCAGCAATCAAACTAACAAATCACATGATTTTCTGAATAGCTACAGAATAATCTTTGACAAAATAGAACACTCATTCCTATTAAAAGCCTATTTTAGTTATAATTTTAACTACATTCTTTCATTTATGCAAAACCTTTCCATTTTATATAATAAAAAATTTCCCTTTAATTTTTCAGTGATCAAATCATTTGTTTATTTTTAAACTTGTCTTTATCCATAGAACTTAAAAGTGATTTCTTCTTTGCTTTTCTAATTTTCTTGTGGTGCCAGATTTTATATTCAAATTGCATAAACAGTTATAATTTATCTTAGCCTAGCATATAATATTCAGTTTTCCCAGCAGTTTTTGTCCAATATTGGGTTTTTATGCCAGTAACTGAAATCTTTACATTTCTTGCTTTTGTATATTGTATACATAATCTGACCTATTGATTACTTTCTTCCTCCCCACCAATACTAACTCATTTTCATATTTACTCATTTATGTTATAATTTGACATTTGATCCTCTTACTTCTCCTTCCTCCCCACATTCATGTTTTTTTCTCTCCATATGAATATTATTTTTTTCTAGTTTTATAAAAATAATTTGGTTTATCATTGAATAAATCTATTAAATTCAGTGTTATTATTTTTATTATATTGACTTTATATATCCATGAATGCTTAATGTTTTTTCAATATTTTAAGACATTTTTCCCTGGAAATTGTTTTATAGTTGGATTCATATAGCTCCAAATATATTGTACATCTGTAGTTATTTTGTTAATTTACTATTTCTTCTGTATACGGGTTTAATGGTAATTACTGAAACGCTAGTGACATTCTTTCATATTTTCAATTTTTCTGAACTTATTGTTTCAGTTAATCTTTGCTTGAACATTCATGGTTTCTTCTGTAAATCATCATGTCACCTTCAAACAGTTAAAACTAGTTTCCTCTTTAATTATCCTTATTTATTCAATTTCTCTTTATTTTCTTACTGCTTTCACTCATAGCAGTCAGTTAAATTGCAGCAGTGGCAATAAGGAAAATAATTTATCTGTTTTCTATAATAGATAATTTGCTCTCGGTTTTATACAGGGCATTATGTATTATATTAAAGTTTATTTATTTATCCCATGTTTTCCATAATTTTTAGTAGAAACTTACATTTTATCAGTCTTTGAGCATTTATTTACATCATCATAAGAGTTTTGTTTCCATTATTGGCACGATTTTTTATTTCCATATTCTTTATGTTAAACAAATACTGCTTTTTTATATAAATCTTACCTGATTATAATGCATAATTTCTCTGCTTTGTTATTATAGCCCATTTAATAATAGTATATTTTAAATTTTGTGTAAGTGTCTTGGAGGTTTTTGTTTGTAATTTTATTTTCCTTTTCTTCTCTCTGGGATAGATAACTATAAAAAATTATATTATTGAAAGAGATCAGTTGATACCTTCTTTTCTTAAAATGCCAGTTCCACATTTATGGAATTCTTTTCTTTGTGACATTCATGACTTGCTTAGTCATGATTTTTCCAAATTAGATTATTTAATACCTTTTTATATTTTATAATGAAAGTATTTATTTTCCCTGTCATTTTTTACATGATAATTTTGTTATCATGTAATTGGGAAAATAGTTTTTACATGATAATTTTGTTATCATGTAATTGAGAAAGTATTTCCATTATTTCTTTTTTACTTGTGAATATTTCCATATTTTGATAGAATAATTTGCTTTTCACTTCTTAAAAAAAATCAGACTAGCCAACTATTCATCTTTTCCTTCCTTCCTTCCTTCCTTCCTTCCTTCCTTCCTTCCTTCCTTCCTTCCTTCCTTCCTTCCTTCCTTCCCTTCTTTCCTTTCTTTCCCATTAGTTTATTGGTATCTTTGCTCAATACTTTCTTGACTTATATTTTACTTAGTTGGGAGTTTTATTGCTGATTGCTCATTTTTTTTAATGCCCTGTTAATTGATTTGTTATTTCCCCTCTATTTTTGATGAAAGGCCAATTCCCTGTTTATAGATATAAAATCACCCCTCTATAAAATTTGACACATTAGCAGCATCCCATATATTTTTATATATTTTGCTATATTATCTCATCAGTGTCATTTTCTTTATTGGTTTTGTAATTTGCTTTTTCACGTAAGAATCTTTATATCATTACATTGTAATTATCTGCTTAGTATTTCTGAATTTTCCTATGTTTGATGGAGTCTTTATGTCCTTTCTGGTAATTAAGTATTGTTTGAATGTAAGCAAAAGCTCATTGTAAACCTGACTGCACCACAGGTTTTGTTCAATCCTCTGTGATTACCTCAGTTTACCAATTTGTACTATGAACTGAATCTTATAATTGATGACACTATGCTGAAGGTACAGTGTCTCAGTTCTTGGGAGTTATTGATTAGCATTTGAAGGCATACCAAATGGTATGTTTATTTTTGTGATGGTAACAGAGAGTCAGAGAAAGTGAAGTGGAATGTACAGAAGAGAGACTTGAATGTCCTGAGTATGCAGATTCGTTATGGGTAAATGGAAGTTATGTTCTGCTTTTTAAGCAGAGGGTTTGAGGGGAAAAGAGAGAGGAAGAAGGAGAGAGGAGAGATGAAAGAGAACAGATAGGGAGGTGAAAGAGAATAATAGATGTTCTACTCTTATAATTGGATCCTCGACCTAGGGATAATTTCTAAAATTAATGTATATGGCATTGGAAAAGACCATAATTTTTTAATGGTATCTTGACTTGCTTTCTATGTCATTTGTTTTTCATATTACATTTTTAATGTTTCTTGTATTTTTTCAATTTTATGATTTTATTTCCATATTTCCATTAACTCAGTTTTTGTTTGACTCATTCTAATTTTGAAGGCATTCAGTTTTTGGAAGTGGTTTTCCATCATCTGTTTTAAAGTGTGAGTTCTTTAACAATTCATTTTCCCCTAGCAATTCTATTTTGTATCTCTTGCTTCATTTATTTCAGAGAATTTTGTGGGCCTTTCGGCTTGACCATTTTTGTCTCCCAGGGTTTAATTAGACTTGTTTTAAGTTCACTCTCTCTGTGCTTACCTTTTGAGTATCTTTAAGTTGAAAGTATTTCTTCAGGTTTTTTATTTAAACAGTTTTGGTGTCTTCCTCTTGCCACAGGTTCCTGCAGTTCCCTGGCTTAGACTTTTCCTCAATTTGAATCCTGTTCTCCCCACCCCTGCCCCCTATTCCCCAATTGTTGAACTCTTAGCATATTGCACTCACTCCCATGCTGAAGTTCTGTTACAGAGCTCCTTTTAGCCATATTGTAAAGTCAGCCTGAGGTCTTTTCCCTTGATACTGGGCTAATGTGGCTCTTCACACACTGGGCTTTTCTTTTATCAGGGGGTTTCTGGAGTGTCTTTTCCTGGAGTCCTTTTTATCTTGCCACTGTGCTGTTGGTGTACCCTTCCTCAGTGAGCATTGTTAGGTTCTAGCCTATGCTCACTTCCTATCAGTTATCCTGGGTCAGATTGTTGGTATGCTTTAGTTTATTATAGGATTCCAGTAATTCCTCTGTGTACCTCTGGGCTCTTAGTATAACTATAGGCTATTCTCTTTATTTGACTCTTTTATGGTGCATTTTTAGGTGTGGGATACCACCCCCTCTCAACCCCTTTCTTAACTAAAATAGAGTTTCTGTCTCTAGGATCAAACAGAGTGCTTTGTATATATTAACTAGTTCAGAAATGAAATAATTTTGATTATTTAGGTTAATAACAGCAACAATAGAAATAGCTGGCATTTCTATCTCACTTAAAATCTACAAAACACTTTTCATATATTTTTTCACTTGATCCACACAACCACTCTTTTAAATTAAATTAAGTCACAACTGCTCTGCTTGTCTCCATTCTTGGACTCCCTTCCTATTCTCTAACTCCATAGTATTATCTTTAAATATTCTTGGGATAATTTAGTTTAGTTGGCTCTCATTCCAAGCTTCCTTCAAGGTTATTTTCTCCTATTATTCTTTTTTTTTTTTTTTTAAACCCTTACCTTCCCTCTTAGTCAATTCTGTGTATTGGTTCCAAGGCAGAAGAGAGGTAAGGGTTAGGCAATGGGGATCAAGTGACTTGCCCAGGGTCACACAGCTGGGAAGTGTCTGAGACCAGATTTGAACCTAGGACCTCCCATCTCTAGGCTTGGCTTTCAATCTACTGAGCTACCCAGCTGCCCCCATAACTGAGGAATATTATTGCTAAGCTAAGGGGGATGTCTTCAAGGTAGGCAGGCCAGCAGGGGAGAGGTCTGGAAGGTGAGTGTCCCTTCAGATAAGGGGGGAATGTCTGCAAGGTAGATAAGGTTAAGCTCTGGAGACCAAAGGTCTACAAGTTTGAAATTCCAGCAGACAAGCTAGTTTCACTACAAGGTTATACAGGGGTCTGGATTTTAAATGATGACTTTCTCTAGGTTCTACACACACACATACACATACAAACACACACACACACATATGAATTCATGGCTTTAGTTAATGTAATGATTCTTAAATCATTTCTACTTGATTTATCTTCCTGGTCAATTTTTTTTTTAACTATAACATCTTTTTTTCCCCAGTCTTTAGACTTCGTATAAAAATTTTTATTGTCTTGTGAAGTCATTAGGTTCCATATGGCTCATTTCAATTATCTGCATGTTTGTTGATTAAATAATATTGTGTACCTCTTTGTGCCAAGCTGTTAATTCTCTTTCAGATTTTTTCTTACATAGCTTTCATTCCTCTCTTGATCTCCTTTTATTTATAAAAAAATTATAAAACTTTAAAAAATAATTTATTGTTTCACCTATTCCAGGAATTCTGGTTATTTTTTGACAAAGATTATAGTTTTGTTTTATATTTTTGAGGCTTTATTTATACATGTTTTTCAATTTTTCTTTTGGGTTTGTGTATTGAGCATCCCTGTCATCTTACTTCCTGATGTTGGACTATATGTTAGGATCAAGCTTTCTGTATACTTTCAAAGGCAATGGTTGGTTCTGCTTTTACTTTCTTACGGTAGTGAGTTTTGTATTTTTCCAGAATCTCAGGGTTTTGGATCCTCCCTTTCTCCCCTCCTCCTCTATCCCTCCCCTCTCCTCTTATTCATCTTTTCCCCTTATCCTCTTTTCTTCCTGTTTCCCTATTTAATAAAATTATTTTTGTTCCTTACTCTATAGGTGTATTTTATCCATCCTTTGACTAGTTTAAAAGAGAAGAAATTAATATGTCAACTGCTCCATCTTCATTCTGGTTCCTACAAACTTCTACTGCTTCCTTTTTTTCTTACTTCTCTTCATCATATCCTCCTCCCTTCCCTTGCCATTCTTTTTTTTTTTCTTTAAAGATAATCAGAATGTCATAGAAATACTTCCAGGATCTTTGGCTAATTAGACTCCTTCTATGACCACTAATATTCTAAGGGGACATATGTACCATTTCTGCATATTAGATTTAACAATTTATTGTTATTTAGTCCCTTATTAGTTTTCATTCATGATTTCCTTTTCGTGTTTCTGTTGATAACTGTGTATGAATTTCAGCATTTGTATTCAGTTTTGGTCACTTTGAGTGCTTTTTTGAGTCCCCTTTTTCATTAATGGTCCATTTTCCCACATAGAGTATCATAATCATTTTTGTTGAGGAAGTTTATTAAGCCTATATCTTTTGTTTACTTAAATATTGTATTCTAAGCTCTCTGCTTTTTTTATAGTGGTAACTGCTAAATGATTTGTGCTCACTGTGATTATATAGTCTTGTGCCAAATTATTCTTTTTCCATTTCTTTGTTTCATAGCTCCCATTATTTTCCAATTTTTATCTCTAGCATTCTCAACTCATTTATAAGAAAATTTTAAAACTCTTAAAAAATGTCATTTCAGGAATTCTAGTTGTACTTTTCCCCAACCTTACTTTTTCTGTGAGACTTGTAGATGTTTTCGAGACACTTTCTTGTTCAGAGTTTGTATCCTGATCATTTCTGTCAGTATAATTGTTGTTATATGGTAGAATTATTATTATTTGATCAGTCTTCTTTGTTTCCTGATTTTGGATTCTTTTTGGGGGGGTGGAGCCAGACTGTCTGGGCTGACCTTGTATCAGAAAGCACCAGTTTCCTGTTGCTGCTTTCTTGGGAGCATAGAATCTTGTGTTATTCTACAATCTTGGGGATAATTCATACTGGGGACCTCCAATCTTTTGTCCCTTTCTAAATAGGAGCAATGTTTAATTTCTGCCTCCCTTGTCTGATCTCTGCAGTATACCTTTGGACTTGCTTCCATTAGAATTGCAGTATACTGCTGCTAGACTAAATCACTTTCAGCCACCTGGAAACCTCTGTTGATTTTGAGTAACAGAGTATTGGATCACCTTTGTTTTTGGATTCTTGGTTACTCTGCTTTGGGCAGGGGTAGTTGAAACTGAGATCCTATGCTTTTCATAGAACCAGAACCACATAATCATTGCTTGCTTCTAAAGTTTTTTTTCTTTTTCTGTACCCAAACTACTATCTGGAACTTTGAGGCATAACACCTTGAGGCATAATTCCTCTCAAGTTCTCCCAGGAATTATTACTTGAAACTGAGTAGTAAGCAACAATGGAGGTATTAGTTGTAACCTATTCCTATGTGCTGCACAAGTTTAAGCCTCTCTTTATTGGCTTTAGGATCTCCTCTTATCATGGTGTATAGTTTCTCTCTTCACTCTAATGTTGGAAGTCATTGTTGTTGGTACTTTCCTTTGTATCTGTAACACCTCCACCCTCATTTCCCTGTGTCACTCAATATACAAAAATGACTTGTAATTTTTTTCCTTGGATTTGCTGATCAGGACTTTTGCATTTTCTAGATCTATTTAAAGGAATGGTACTCATTCCATTAGTTTACCATCTTGACTTCACCCCATCAGACATTGGGCTTTATACCAATTAAACTTATATTAGAAATTTTGAATTTTCATATGATCATCTTTAACTTTATCCATTTTTTAATATCTATAACTTGTCTCCATAGGTTTCTTTGGAAGTTTGCAATTACTTACTATATTTTGTCATTTTTAAATTTTCTTCTAATTTGGAATTGATTTTGATCATCACTGTTTGATCTAATCAAACAGAGAACTAATTTAGAAATGTCCTTCATTGGTAATCAGTTATTTACTGCCAGTTTCTTTTGTGTTGAAGTTGAAATAATGTAGATATTCTTTTTCATTTGTTTGTTTGTTTGTTTTTAGATTTAAACCCTTATCTTCCATCTTGGAGTCAATACTGTGTATTGGCTCCAAGGCAGAAGAGTTGGAAGGGCTAGGTAATGGGGGTCAAGTGACTTGCCCAAGGTCACACAACTGGGAAGTGTCTCAGGCCAGATTTTAACCCAGGATCACATGTCTCTAGGCCTGGCTCTCAATCCACTGAGCTATCCAGCTTGCCCCCATTGTAGAAATTCTTGATGGTTGGTGTTGGTAATGGTAAGATACCAAGGTTTAGTTGGTTCCTTGGTAACCCACAGTAAAGGGCCTTCTCCTAGTCACTAGTGCACTAAGACTACCAGACAGAGTTCAAAATAGGACAGGGTTTTATTTTAAAACATGGTTTGATGGAAGGGAGGTTTAATGACCTAGAGATACCCTAACACTAAGAGGTCTAGCTAAATTCCACATTATACACCCCCCCCCCCCCCCCACCATGGGGGTTTCTCTGTTTTCTTCAAAGCTCCTTAAAATCCCTACTCTGTCTAAATTCCTCGGCTATCTGACTACCTGGCACTATTAATCCTCCAAATTACTTTGGTAAGATATACAGTTCTTCAGAATAGTTTTTTGAACCCTTTTTGAACCCTTTTTGAAAGGGTTCAACCCTAGAAGGGTTAGGACTAAGATGGCTTAAGGTCTTCCCCACCACAGACAGGTATTACTAGCTTGCTGGCACAGAGTAGTTGGGAACTACTCTTCAGAGTAGCTGGGAACACTCTCTCAGTAGGTAGGTAACAATGTTGGATCTTAAGGGATGAAGGATTTATCCAAACAGGGACACCAAAGTTTGTAGCTTTGGCTTCAGGGGTTCAGAAACAGATCAAACCTCTTCAGCTCATAGAGAACCAAAGTAGGAAGTTTTAGCTTCAGTCTGTTCCCCCAACAGGAAGTCCGAAAGCCCCTCAGCAACTGCTGGTGTCTACCTTTATCTGTTTCCCGCATTCCAGAATTCACATCACCAGTTCCACAGCATACAGTCTGGTCCAGCACACTTCTCTCTGCAAAATCCTCTCTGTTACTTGTTCGCAACCCATTTCTGTTCTTCCCTCATTACAAAGTTCAGGAATACTATGTTCAGCATCACCTCTACATAGTTATTAGAATCTTGATTATATTATTAGACTTTGGCTTTTTTTGTTGCTTATTCTAGTTCCATAGTTATTTTCCCCAATTTTTTTTTAACAATTTGCCCCCATTACTTGATTTTTCATTCAGATCATTTAGTCTTAATGTGTTTACCTTAATTTGAAAGATCTTATTGAGTTCTTCTTAGAATGTGTATACTTTTTCATCTTTTGATAGTTCATATGTGTATATGAACTATTATTAACTTAATAACATAGTAAATGAATGAATAACAAATATATTAAATACCATTTATAGAGCACCTTCTGTGTGCCATGCAGCATGTTAAGCACTTTACAAATATCTTATTTGCTCTTCACAGTAACCTTAGGAGGTTATTGCGATTGTGTTCTCCATTTTAGAGTTGAGGAAATGGAGACAAATAGGGATTAAGTGACTTTCCTAGTATCACACAGCTGTCTGAGGCTGGATTTGAACTTCCTGATTCCAAGTCCAGTATTTTATCTACTGTACCAGCTAGCTGATTCTTTTGCTTCTACTCAGTTCAAACATTGCAAGATGAGTTGACTAAATGTAATGTGAAATACTTTTTTTGGTGTATTATGAAAACAAATACTCCAATTCCATACTTTGCCAGTGAGAACATGTGAATCATTCTTTTATTTAACTGTGGCATCCTTATATTTTCTAAATCTATTTATATTATAGTATATATCAATGTAGATACAATTCATTTCATCATTTGTGTACTTTGCAACTATTCATAAATGCCTTCTCTGTGCCTGGCATTATACTAGCTACCATGCTTTCAAAGCAGTACAAGACCTGAAGAAGTTTGTATTCCTTTGGAGATATATGTACAAAGAGAAGTAGATACAAAGTATATACAAAATAAATACAAGATAATTTCTTTATATACAGTTCTTGCCTTTATTTTAATCGCCATTAAATATTTCCACCTGCATGTCTAGAAGTCATGTTAAACCCAATGTATGAAATCAAATTATCTTTCCCTCTCCTTTTCCTCATTTACCATCTTTCTATTCACCCACATTTGCACCTTTGAAAATATCTTATCTTCCTTTTATATATAATCACTGTTCATTGGACAAGTTTTTCACAACCAGAATACCACCAACTAAATTAATGTTTGTAGATTATCTAAAAATGGTTTGATTCTTGATACCTACTACCCTGTTTTTTGCTACTTGGCCACTATCATAGCAGGGGAGAAGTAAGAAGGACTTCTCAAATGACCAAGGGTTTTTTTCTTTTTCTTTTTTGTGGCTTATATAGTCAGAGAACTTGCCACCTAATTGCCAAGTATTTGGTGATGAGCCTCATGTGATTTTTTTGATAGCCAATGAAGTTACTGCCAGTGACATGCTTGATGCCTTTGCAGCCTGGTATCTTCTGGCAGAGACCATGCTAGATTGACATAACTTTTGAAAACCTGAATTTGTTTCCATACTATGATAACTTATAGATATGAGTTTTTGTGGAGGAAAGAAATAAATGTGTTCTTAGTTTCCAAAAATTTGTTTGGAAAGAGAAGGTCATTTGAACAATCTTATATTCTAATTGCTTTGGGTATTAACTGTTTAATAGTGACCCAATGAAAATGTCAAACGAGGCCCTTCAAAAGGATTCACTGTGTTTTAAATTATTATATTCATTTAAATTCATTGAGCACTTACCAAGCACCTACACTGGGTTATTTACTTTCTTAGGTATAGGGGATACTACAGGAACAAAAATAAAGTAGCCTCTTCTCAAGGAGTGTGCTGACAGATTGCTACTACAATATGTATCACATTCAACTCTAAACTCATATTCATGAACCACTTGTAGTTCTTTAATAATTTCTTAGAATGTACAGATATTATAAAAGTGCTTGGAATGTTGCTCTCAGTGTAAAACTGAATCTCACCTGTCTTCTTCTTGAACCATAGATTCTGCATTCTCTAAATTTGTTTTGTACTTTACTTTAAAAAAAATTTTTTTTTTCAAACCCTCAACTTCTGTGTATTGGCTCCTTGGTGGAAGAGTGGTAAGGGTGGGCAATGGGGGTCAAGTGACTTGCCCAGGGTCACACAGCTGGGAAATGTCTGAGGCCGGATTTGAACCTAGGACCTCCTGTCTCTAGGCCTGATTCTCAATCCACTGAGCTGCCCCTTTCCTTTCCTTTTTTTTTTTTTTACCCTTGTACTTCGGTGTATTGTCTCATAGGTGGAAGATTGGTAAGGGTGGGCAATGGGGGTCAAGTGACTTGCCCAGGGTCACACAGCTGGGAAGTGGCTGAGGCCGGGTTTGAACCTAGGACCTCCCGTCTCTAGGCCTGACTCTCACTCCACTGAGCTACCCAGCTGCCCCTCCTTTCCTTTACTTTTGATGGAGTTGAATGCTGCTTTCTTAGAGAAGCAAAAACTGTCTGTACCGCTGGTGAATCCTATGAAGTCCTTGTGTCTCATTTAGCAGCTTCTGAATTTCCTCATTTTGGTCAAGACTTTTTTTTTTTTTTTTAAATAGGGAACTTCTATAAGTTATGGATGGCAGAAGAAGGGGATACATACATACTCTTAAGGTTTCTCTGAAGAACTTTAGTGTTCATTGTGAGCCATAGGAGATGCTGGAAGAGTACCTCCCATCATAATGGGTTGTACTCCATGAGCAAAGCAATAACACATTGGAAATGTGAGAGGCACAAATCTAGAGACCTCTCTGTCCCAAATGTTCTAATGGCCTATTTGTTCTTGACCTGTAGTAGATTTTCTGAGCTCATATCGGATTGATCAGCCACAGTTGAATACACTGTACTCTGACTCCAACATCAGGATGCTATTGGTTGTCTTTGAAAACGAAGGATGAACAGCATTTTAGTTAGGTGAAAATAAAAAGAAATAACAGGATAGAATTTTTTTCCTTTTCCTTCTATGTTTTAATTTATCTGCAAACTATTATTACTTTCTCAACATAGCATTATATTTATGTTATTGGCACAACATAATGATTTATAATAGGAAAATTTAAATCAAATATATATTATTATTATTTAACATTTAATAATATTTATTTTTTTAGAAAAGTTAACATGTTTACATGATTCATGCTCTTACTTTCCCCTTCACCCCCCACGACCTCCCCCCACCCCCCATAGCCATTTCCACTGTTTTTAACATGTATCATTGATCAAGGCCTATTTCCAAATTGTTGATAGTTGCATTGGTGTGGTAGTTTCGAGTCTACATCCCCAATCATGTCCGCCTCAACCCATGTGTTCAAGCAGTTGCTTTTCTTCTGTGTTTCCTCTCCTGTAGTTCTTCCTCTGAATGTGGGTAACGTTCTTTTCCATAAATCCCTCAGAATTGTCCTGGGTCATTGCATTGCTACTAGTACAGTGTATTGGTCTCTGTGTACAATATTCTTCTGGCTCTGCTCCTTTCACTCTGCATCAGTTGCTGGAGGTCTTTCCAGTTCACCTGGAACTCCTCCAGTTTATTATTCCTTTTAGCACAATAGTATTCCATCACCAGCATATACCACAGTTTGTTTAGCAATTCCACAATTGAAGGACATACCCTCATTTTCCAATTTTTTGCCACCACAAAAAGTGTGGCTATAAATATTTTCTTACAAGTCTGTTTATCTATGATCTCTTTGGGGTACAAACCCAACAATGGTATGTCTGGATCAAAGGGCAGGCAATCTTTTATAGCCCTTTGAGCATAGTTCCAAATTACCATCGAGAATGGTTAGATCAGTTCACAACTCCACCAGCAATGCATTAATGTCCCAATTTTGCCACATTCCCTCCAACATTCATTACTATCCCCTAATATCATTTTAGCCAATCTGCTAGGTGTGAGGTGATACCTCAGAGTTGTTTTGGTTTGCATTTCTCTAATTGTTAGAGATTTAGAACACTTTCTCATGTGCTTATTGATACTTTTGATTTCTTTATCTCAGCCCATTCATGTCCTTTGCCCATTTATCAATTGGGGAATGGCTTGATTTTTTTATACAATTGATTTAGCTCCTTGTATATTAGAGTAATTAGACCCCTGTCAAAATTTTTTGTTGTAAAGATTTTTTTCCCAGTTGTTTCCCTTCTGATTTTGGCTGCATTGTTTTTGTTTGTACAAAAGCTTTTTATTTTAATATAATCAAAATAATTTATTTTACATTTTGTAATTTTCTCTAACTCTTGCTTGGAGTTAAGATCTTTCCTTTCCCAGAGATCTGACAAGTATACTATTCTGTGTTCACTTAACTTATTTATAGTTTCCCTCTTTATATTCAAGTCATTCACTCATTCTGAATTTATCTTGGTGTAGGGTGTTAGATGTTGATCTAAACCTAATCTCTCCCATATTGTTTTCCAAATTTCCCAGTAGTTCTTGTCAAATGGTGTATTTTTGTCCCAAAAGTTCGGCTCTTTGGTTTTATCATACACTGTCTTGCTGATGTCACTTACCCCAAGTCTATTCCACTGATCCTCCCTTCCATCTCTTAGCCAGTACCATACCGTTTTGATGACTGCTGCTTTATAGTATAGTTTAATATCTGGCACTGCTAGGCCACATTCTTTCACATTTAAAAACTATTTTGCCCAACAATATGGCAATAAATATAGCAATCTAGGTGTTATGGATGAATATTTACAAAAATATAAATTGCCCAGATTAATAGCAAAAGAAATAGAATACCTAAATAACCAGATATCAGAAAAAGAAATTGAACAAGCCATCAATGAACTCCCTAAGAAAAAATCTCCAGGGCCTGATGGATTCACGAGTGAATTCTATCAAACATTCAAAGAGCAACTAATCCCAATACCATACAAATTATTTGATATAATAAGCAAAGAAGGAGTCCTTCCAAATTCCTTTCATGACACAAATATGGTACTCATTCCAAAGCCAGGTAGATCAAAAACAGAGAAAGAAAACTACAGACCAATCTCCCTAATGAATATAGATGCAAAAATCTTAAATAGAATACTAGCAAAGAGACTGCAGCAAGTGATCAAGAAGATTATCCACCATGATCAGGTCGGATTTATACCAGGAATGCAAGGATGGTTCAACATTAGGAAAACCATTCACATAATTGACCATATCAACAAGCAAACCAACAAAAACCACATGATTATCTCAATAGATACTGAAAAAGCCTTTGACAAAATACAACACCCATTCCTATTGAAAACACTAGAAAGTATAGGAATAGAAGGTTCTTTCCTAAAAATAATAAACAGTATTTATCTTAAACCATCAACAAGCATCATATGCAATGGGGATAAATTAGAAGCCTTTCCAATAAGATCAGGTGTGAAACAAGGTTGCCCATTATCACCTCTTTTATTTAACATTGTACTAGAAACACTAGCAGTAGCAATTAGAGAAGAAAAGAAATTAAAAGTATTAAAATGGGCAAGGAGGAGACTAAGCTATCACTCTTTGCAGATGATATGATGGTCTACTTAAGAAATCCTAGAGAATCAACTAAAAAGCTAGTAGAAATAATCAACAACTTTAGCAAAGTTGCAGGATAGAAAATAATGCACATAAATCATCAGTATTTCTATATATTTCCAACACATCACAGCAGCAAGAGGTAGAAAGAGAAACACCATTTAAAATCACCCTAGACAATATAAAATACTTAGGAATCTATCTACCAAAACAAACACAGCAATTATATGAAAACAACTACAAAACACTTTCCAAACAATTAAACTATATCTAGACAATTCACTTGAACCCCCATTGCCCACCCTTACCACTCTTCCACCTATGAGCCAATACAGAGAAGTTAAGGATTTAAAAAAAAATAAAAAAAATATTTAAAAATAAACTGACATTATATATGATGTTGTATACCCATGCTCTTCTTCCCCACTCTAGTTCTCTTCTTGAAGAGGACCGATAGGAAACTTCATAGTATTCTCTAAGCTTTTTGCTGCATTCATTTTTTAATAATGAAGTATATGTTCCAAAGAATTTTTTGCTATCCCCTTTTATGCTTATTTTTTATTTTGTGTATTTCTGTTACTTTGAAGCTATATTTTTACCTGATTTCATGGGTCTTTTCAAGTTCTTAGTTAAATTTGTCTTCATCCTTTATGACATATATTGCTACATAAATTACAGTTATTTTTAGGATAGCTATTCCTCTTATGCTCATCATGAAGAAATACTTTAATGCAAAATGATCAAAACATCATAAAATCCTGTTTCTTCTCAGTTTGGGGCATACAACAAAAAGGCAACACATCACTTTTTTGGTGAACTCCACTTGTTCTTTGATCATGGGATCAGAGTAGTTTCAACCTATTCCAAATCATCATCCGTGCAGGAGCTCATTCTAGGGATATTTCAGTCTACAATTTCTAAAGTTGTAATAAAGTAAATCTGACTAAATATATAAAACTAATTAAAAAAATCCTTATATCAGTGTTCTCCAGGCAATGTATACTTCCTGCTTAATTTAATACTCTAAGTGAAAAACCTGTTATAGCTCTTAATCCTTAGAGTAGTTCATCTATAGTCAGTTCACTTTAAAGAGAAATGTTCACATGCTACAGTCATGCCCTTTGACACCATTTTATTTCTAAAAAATTCAAAAGCAATACATTTGAGTGTACTTAATTGGCTCCCTATCTTTCTGTGATTAAAGTTATCTATAAATGAAATTGGGTCCACCCTAGAAGTGGTAGTTTTCTCTGAAAGTCTCTGCGTAAAGCTAGGATGCCCATAATTTGTCATAATATAGATTGGATTCTTGTCCAGATAAGGTTGTCCTATTTCACTCTGAGATTCTGTCATCTGAACTTTTTTTTACTCCCTTCTCTTAAGAAGAATTTATAAGCTATCCTTATATTTAATTTTTACTAAATATATCTTTATTTCCTTTAAAGCCATAGAGTACTTATTGATATTAAAGTTAATACATATCAACCCTTTGGATATTAGATAAAAACCTCACATTTACCATGCCAGGAGTTAAATGAATATTTGTAGTTAACACCAAACTTTGTAGAAGAAAGAAGTAGTCTCCAGGGGTAGTTGTAACTCCTTTTTAAAGATGCTTCTTTTGTGTCACTTCCTGTGCCTTCCTCTACTTTTTATGTGTACCAATTACAGTGAATGCTTTGCTTAGGACTGCCCAGGGGGCCATCAATGGGTTCTGATTTGTCACCCACTTTCGCTCACATGGGTTACAGACTTCCCCCAGTCAAGTGTAAGTGGAGTGTTTATACTTTTTGTGATTAAGTCTAAAAATAGTTAGGTTAGGATTAATTTCATTTTCACAGTGCTCAAGCCCTGGCTTACTCTGGCAGGGTACCAGTATCCCTAACCAGAGGGCCTAAGGGTCAATTAACAAGGGCTTTAGCCAAGAGGCCTCCTCCAGGTGAGGGCCTCTCTGGAGGCTAGTACCTCCAGGAAAAAGCCAAGGAAGGGAGTCAGCCTTTTTCACTCACTCATGTGGTAATCCTAAGGAGAAATAGAAAGCAGTCCAAGGTCCTTAGCCAGAGGTCCTCCAGGGTCCAGTTCAAGGCCAAAGGGAGGATCACTGGAAGTTCTGGCCACTTTTAAAGACCATTCCTTTCATCATTTTCTGTGCCTTCCTCCCACTTTATGTGTACTAATTACAACTAAAGCTTTACTTAGGACTGCCCAGGGGGTCAGTCAGTTAATTCTGATTTGTCACCCACTTAGACACAGATGGGTTACAGACCTTCCCCACTCAAGTGTAAGTGGGCTGTATAGGCTTCTGGTGATTACATCTAAAAATGGGCAGGGTAGAGTTAGTCCCTTGTTCACAACATATACAATGTTCCACCAATTAAAATTAGGGAATACTTTATAGACCTAGAAAAAACAGTAATCAAATTCATCTGGAATCAGAAAACATCTAGAATATTAAGGGAGATAATTAAGAATAATTCTGAACTTAGAGGGTATATTTTATAAAGTGCTTTATAAAGCAGAATTCATTAATTTTGTGGTGTAGAGTAATAGTAACAATAGCCAATTTTATATAACACTAAGGTTTGTAAATAATTTTTTCTCATTTATTTTTTAAATATAGTTTCATTTTCCCCAATTATATGGAAAAAGAATTTTTATCATTTGTTTTCTTTTTTTCTTAATGGAATTTATTTGCTAGTGTTTAGCCCCTCCCTCACTTCTACACATTATAGATGGCATCACCCAGGAGACAGATGAATATATAAATTATGTCTATCATGTTTTCATTCTTTATTTCATTCTCTGGAGTCGATTTTCAGAAGTTATTCTTTAAGTATTAAAATTATAGCTGTATATAATATTCTTTGAGCTCTACTCATTTTGCTGTTCATTATCTCATGTAGTTCTTTCTAAGCTTTTAAAAAATTAACTGTTTTCTTATGGTAAAGTACTATTCCTTCAAAAGTATACCCCACAATTTGTTTAGCTATTCCCCAATTGATGCCCCCTCCAAAAAAAAAGTTTCCAGTTCTTTGCCACCACAAAGAGAGCTGCTTTAAGTATATTGGAACATATAGGTTCTTTTCCTTTTCCCCTGATCTCCTTGGAAAACAGATGCAACAAGCAATTTATATTTCTGGGTATAAGGGTATACACAGTTCTATAATTCTCAGTGGAATTCCATATTGCTCTCCAAAATAGTTGGATTAGTTCACAGCTTGTTATAAAGAGTAAGGTAATCTGAAGTGGGTCTGGAACACAATTTGGGTGTGAGGAAGGATAAAAGGGGATATAGGTGATTATAAGGTGATTGGAGGAGGAAAGAAGATAAGGGAAGGTATATAGGAGATAAAGGAAATGGGATATGTAGGAGAGGGCAGCTTAAACAGGTTTATTCCCAGAGGCTTGAGACAAAGGATACAGGGAGGAAATTAGGGCCAGTAAGAAATGTTTAGGTTTTGGCTGGAGGTTTTCTCTTGTTAGTTTCTAAAGTCTCTCAGGGGAGGAGTCGAGAGGGCCCCTCCCTGCGAGTCAAATTGATGGCTGGAAGAAGTCTTGGGTAGGTACTTCCTGCCAAGATGGATGCCCCCAGTTCTCTCAAGAAATAAAAAGAAAATGATTCCTTCCCTCTTTAGGCCTTGCCTCAATATTCGATACAATGATTCACCAGAGGCTTTGAGTAGGTAACAAGGGAATTTATTAGTCTCAGGTTAGTCAGAGGGAAGAGGTTCAGGATTTCTAACTGCTGCTAGGGAGAGGGGTGATAGTGGGGGGATGGGTCGTGGAGTGGTTTAGACTGAGAGAGCTTGCTCTCCCAGTCGGGAGATTTGATTACTTTTTAAGTAAAATCCTTATTAAATCACTAAAACTAAGGGTAACTTATTTGAGGATACTCTACTTGTCTATAGAAACTAAAACCCACAAGTTCAATCACCAAGCCCTCCCTTCCACCCCGAGCCCAAAGGAAATTCAGGGGAAAGTAAGGGAATGTAGATGGAGGGATCAGGGAGAGGTACAGGGAAATGAGATAGGTTTAAATTTCCCCAAGACAGGATTAGCACAGCCCAAGGCCAAAGCAATTAGGTCAAAGCCAAGCTGAAAGGCCTAAGCCAACAGGCTAAGCAAAAGCAAAAGTCTCCAGCCACAGTGAAAGCCAGAAGGCAAAAAGCCCTGTCAGTTGGAACTTCACCTCTTTTTATAGCTTCATGTCCTAACTGACTTTCTGAAGATTCTAAGATGTTTAACTGACTTTGTGACCATTAGAAATTACAGAAGCAAAAAGTTTCTCTTAGCCACCTTTCATTACAATCTTTACCAATAGTGTATGTGTCCTCATTTTTTCATGACTCCTCAATATTTTTCAATTTGCCCTTTTGTTATATTAGCCAGTCTGATGTGTGTGAGATATTTAAGAATTCCTTTGCTTTGTATTTCTCTAATAAGCAACAATGTATAGCATTTTTTATATACCTATATGTAGCATTGATTTCTTCATCAGTAAATTGTTCATATCTTTTGTCCATTTATTAATTGGGGATGTTATTAAATGTATTCTAAAATTTGGAGTTCCATATTCTCCCCCATCCCACTCCAAAACACTAAGCAATTTGATATAGATTATACAATTGCAGTGAGGCAAAATATATTTCCTTATCGGTCATATTGTAGAAAAAGACGCATATAAAAAACCCCCTAAAACCAAACAATTACAACATATGAAGAAAATAAAGTGAAAAGTGAGGAAGCTTCAGTTTGCTTTCAGATCTTCATCACTTCTTTCTCTGGAGTTGGTTAGCATTTTTTTATCATAGGCCCTTCAGAATTGTTTTGGATCATTGCATTGCTGAGAATGGCCGCATCATTCACAGTTGATCATTGCACATTATTGCTATTACTGTGTATAGTGTTCTTTGGTTTAATGAGGTAGGTAATTTTCTAATCTTACTTTCGTGGAAACTTAGGCTAAGCGACTTGCTTAGTATTCACCCAGGCAGCAAATCACTAAAGCAGTATTTGAACTCATGTCTTCTTTATTACAAGCCCAGAGCTCCCTTACTTATGCCAGTACAACATATGAGATAAAAAACAAACAAACAAAAAAATTATCCCAGGGAACTATAAATTTTTGAAGGATTCAGGTTTTTGACAAGAACTTCTGAGACCCCCTGAATCGGCATAAATTCAGTTTAGACCAGTGATGGGCAAACTACAGCCTGCGGGCCAGATGCGGCCCCCTGAAATGTTCTATCCAGCTGTTCGACATTATTCCTAATCTGACAAATACAATGAGTAGGATACAGTACAATGAAACTTCAAAAGAGTTGCCTTAGAAACAGACTGACATGAGCATTTCCTTTCCTTTGGTCCCCTCTTTAAAAAGTTTGCCCATTGCTGGTTTAGACAAATATTTACTTAAGTCAAATCAACAAATATTTTTTAAGTGCCTATTAGGTGCCTGGCACTTTGCTAATTGTTGGGGATAAAATAAAAGACAAAAATCCTTTAACTCAAGAAACACACAGTCCTAATGGAGGAGATAGCATGCAAACATCTATATATTAAAAAGATAAAAACATGTAATTTGAGGATAATGCAAACATTGAACAGGACCTGGAAACATTGTTTTGAGAAGATAGAAGTTTCGCTAAGCTATTAAGGAACCCAGGGAACCCAGGAGGTAGAGGTTAGGAGGGAGCTTGTGAAGTATGGATTATAATCATTGAAAATTTACAGACAAGATTGTATATCTTGTGATAGTAACATAAATTGGTCAGTGTCACTCAATTGCAGAGTATGCAAAGGGGAGTAAGTTGTAGGAAGACTAGAAAGAAAAGAAAGAAGGGGCAGCTTGTTAAGGGCTTTTTAAGCTAAAAATGATTTTATATTCGATTTTATTAGTATTAGTAGGGAGCCCCTGGAGTTGAATACCAGATGATATTATCATGGAAGGAATTGCTATAACTGATGAAGAGAAAGGAGAGTTCCTCATCTCATTTTTTTCTTTTCTGAATAAAATTTAATGATATTTTGATTTAAAGGCTAATGCTGAATTGATACCCAAGATATTACATGTGTGTATACATATATATGTATATATAAACAAATGTCATGTGTGTATATGTGTGTATATACACACATACAGATAATTAGATAGTGCTTTGCATTTTTCAATTAATTCAAGTCAACAGGTTGAGATGAAATAGTTCATTGAGTGCTTAAAAATGTTATTGCTACCTTATTTTCAGTGATCTTTGAAAGATTTCAGGTCATTGGGGATCTAGTAAGTTTGGAAGACATCTTATATTACAGTTTTTAATCGGGTAGAAGGAATTGTGATTTGTAAAATATAGACCAGTGAGCCTGAATTTAGTTCTTAGCAAATTTATAGAATTCATTTAAAATATATAAATTCCTATTACCACTCCAAATGATTTTTTCTAGTAACAAAGGGTCTTTAAACATGGACATTGATCATACCTGATAGTACATGCCTCTTTCTAGAATTATAAGCAATTTTTTAAACTTAGAGAAGTATATGTTTCAACATGAGACTTGTGGAGAGTTAGGATTCGGTGTTGAAATGTGAGGTCCAACATCTTTTAACTTTGCTTTCCTTTAAATTATTTTGGTCACTATGCACATTGTTCTTTTGGTGGAGCTTTTTGATTTGTATCTGTTTACACAACTCTATTCTAATTTTTTATACATGTTTCTTTTGGCACAATACTATTACATACTTTTGAATACAGTGACTATTTCCACTTTTTTTGCTTCTACAAAATGTACTTTTATAAATGATTTGGCATATGTTGAGGCAGCTAGATGGCTCAGTAAATAGAGTGCTGGGCCTAGAGTCAGAAAGACCTGAGTTCAAATATGGTATCCACATACTTACTGTCATAGGGGAGCAAATTGGTGAACCCCTGGGTTCGGGAAGGAAACCATTCTCAAGAATGAGAGGACTCCAAACTTAGCTTAAAAGTAAAAAAGAAAGATTTATTAGTAAGATAGGATTAATGGCCAGCAAGACAGCATGAGTGGAGCAGCCATGGGAGGCTCTCCCGGGGTCCCCCAGTTCTTGCCCTTTTGTATCCTTTCAGGTAGTGTGTAGGTGACTCCCTGCACTCAGGCACTCAGTTGGTGCAGGGTCAGTCCTAGAACCTCAGGGCCTAGACTGTCCAGGTGTGTCCTGGAGGTGTATCTCTTTGCCTATCTCAACTCAAAGGAATTCCAAGGACAATGGTCCTTGCCTTGGGGGTCTCAAGGGCAGGAAGGGGGAAGGGAATTACCCTGCTCACAGCCTGCCAGAGTCAAGGGGTACAGGGTCCCTGCCATCTCTGCACAATGCCCATGTCACTTACTAGTTCTGTGACCATGGGCAAGTTAGTTAACATCTGTTTGCCTTAACATAAGGGGATATAAATTGCAAGCCACTCTAGTATTTTTGCTAAGAAAACTCCATGGGCAGCTTTGGCATTATATTGTCCACAAGTTCATAAATAATCAAACACTACTGAATGACTGAACAGCAACAAGAAGTACTAATATATCTCTTTCTCTGTATTTGACTTCTTTACCCATTTGCTGGGCGAGAGAATATGAACCATTTCCTAGAATAGTCCCAAATTGTTTTTTATAATGTTTGGATTAATTCTTATCTCCAACAATACCATATGAGAGTATTGATCTTCCTCTAACCTTTCCAGTGTAGAATATTTCAATTATTTATATCTCCGCCAGGTTTCTTAATGTGGGTCTCTTAAATACTTTAGTACCATCCTTTGTATTATATTTATAAACATCTTATTTCTTTTATTCTATTTTAAAATTTGTGGCACTCTAGAAATGGAAGGTGACTTAGACATCATAAACTTAGAGAAAATCATATCTTAATCATTTATGCAAATCATTTATTGTTTGATACTGTGCCTTTTGTGTCTGATAATAAATACTTGTTAATTATTGCTGAATTTCACAGAGTCAGTTTGTCTAAGATTTTCAATCTCTTGTAGAGAGAAATGCTTAGGATATCTAATTTCTAAAGGTTGCATGTTGGTATCTTAATGGTGACATAATAGTGCTCAAGTTTAATATTTTCCAGTGGTATCCTATACAAATAATTGTGAAGTCCTAACCTAATGAACTTTCACCATTTATTTTTTCCATTTATTGTTATTTAAATTGATTCGTTACCTTTTAGTCATTATTTATGGTATCATCTGTAAATATGGAATCTAGAAACCCCAAACTTGTAGCCTAGTAAGATTTGATGAACCCCAAGTTTTAGGACTAGCTTATAAGTTGGAGACCCCAAAAGCTTGTACTTGTTCCCTGTTCCCTTGAGAATGAGAATCCACCCTGAAGGGAATCTCTGGCTAGCAGTTTCAGACTGAATAATGGACCCAAAGGTTAAGACAATCCTAATCAGGTGGAATTGTTAAGTGACTCTTCTTTGTCTCCTGAAGCCTCTCCCACTGTATCACACCCTCCTTTTGAGGATCAAACTCTGGACTTTCAGCTTTGGAGAGAGACTGAAGAGCTTTCTATTGTGCTAAAGAGTCATTTGGCTTGGGGTTGGCCCCACCTGATAGGGATTGTCTTTACCTTTTGTCCTTTATTCAGTTTGAAACTGCTAGCCTGAGATTCCCTTCAGGGTGGATTCTCATGGGAACAGGGAACAAGTACAAGCTTTGAGGTCTCCAACTTACAAGCTAGTTTTAAAACTTGGGGTTCATCAGATCTTACTAGGTTACAAGTTTGGGGTTTCTAGATTCTATGTTAACACATCTTAACTTTATTATCCAACATTTTACATTGGGTTACACACTGCTCATATTAAATGAACTTGAAATTTTGTTATTCTCTCTGCTACCCTGGGAGTTGTTATGCTAAGGAGTTACATTAATAACATATAAATTGTTATATTAGGCAAACTGCTAGCATACAATCAATAGAGATCAAGTGTGTATGTAAATCAAGTCAGTTCTATTAGTATTTATTCTGTTAGGCACTTTGTTAAAGGCTGAGGGTTCAAAGAAGAGCCAAAAAAAAGTTCCTACCCAGTTGGAGCTCCTTTTGTAAGAGTTGAAAATATGCAAACATCTATATACAAACAAAAGGCAACATAAATTAGAGATAATCTGAGGGAAGGCATTAGCATCAAGGACATTTGGAATGGCATCTTAAAGAGGAGATTTTAGTTGGAATCTGAAGGAAGTCTGGTAAACTAAGAGGTGGAAATAAACAGAGGGAGAATTCTTAGGTATTGAGAACAATCAATGAAAACTCACAGAATCTGAATGTGGAGTGTCTTGTTTGAGGAATATCAATGAGGTCAATGTCATAGGATCACAGAATAGGTGAAGGGAACAAAGGTTTATGAGAACTTGAACCACAGGGATGGGCTAGTAAAGGACTTCAAAAAGCCAAACTGATCTTAAAAGATAGCAGGGAGTCAGTTGACTTCACTGAATATGTGATGTGATAGTGTCAGTCATTCACTTTAGGATGATCAGCTTGACAGCCTAATAAGAGAAATTATAGAGTTGGAAGAGACTTGTGGCAGTGAAACCAACCAGGAAACTATTGAAATATTCCAAACATAAGATAAAGCCCTAAGGACTGTGTCCAAGGGGAGGAGGAGATATAGATAAGAGATGATTTGAAGGAAGAACTGAGAGGACTTGACAACCTATTGGAAAAGGTGGATGAGAGAGAGTAAGGAGTTGAAGATGACACATTGGTTTAAAGCTGGGTTAATATAGAGGAATGTAGTACCCCCAGCAGTAATAAGAAAATTAGTATGAGAAGAAAGTTTTAGATGTTTAAAACTTTAAATTTCAGAACATCTATTTCAAGATATATTAAGATTTGTCTCCATAGAGATGATAATTGAATCCAGAAGACCTGATAAGATCACTAAGTGAAATAGTGTGGAGAAAGAAAAGAGGAGGCCCCCTGATAGAGTTGGGGCACATTTATATTATGCTGAGTCAAAATTGATAGCTTAGTAGCAGCAAAAGTCAAAAGCACTCTGACTATCCTTTCATACCAATCTTTAAAAAGTGCTTCAGAAGGACAGGAACCCTAACGCAACAGAAGATGGAATCATGGGGCTCTCCCACTATACAACCACCAGGGGAGGTAGCGCCCACTTTGGTAATCACTGCTCTACCTGGATGTCAAGGACTTTTCCTGGAAATCCTCATCCTCCAGGGAGAATCTCTCAGAGGAAAAATCCTCTTTCAGCTTGATGGGAATTTTAGGCAGAGAAACAAAACCTTCCTCTAGCTTGGTCAAAATCCAAGAAGGAAGTGAAGTTCAGTTATTTCCAGTTGCAGACCTACAATTCCTTTCTTATCTTTCTCAGAATCCTTTCCCAGAGGTTCTCTCAAAATTCCCTTCTTTCAATTAACTCTAGAAAACCAGACTATCCCTAACTATATTCCTACATAACTATAATTGGTTCCTGAGATGCTATGTGGGAGAGCTAGTGGGTGGAGAAAACCCACTTTTAAGGTGAGACCAAGGCACACTCCTCCCTCCCCCTTTCTCTCCCCCTCCCTTTTTGTCTCCCTTTCTCCCTCTCTCCTTTTCCCCCTCCCTTCTAACCTTCCCCTCCCCCTCCCCCTGGAGGAGCCTCTGTCAGTGTTGAGCTTCAATCCATCAAAAGGCAAATAGTGAAGTCAATTCTCTAACTTTCCCTCTCTTTACTATTACTACTTTGAAGGCTACTAACAGCCTCATAATTTAATTTTAATTATTACACCTGACTCCTCCAGGTCACTTAATGCAATACATATAGTATTCTGCAATTATTGCTTAAGGTTCTAAGAAAAATTTTAGTGTGTATCCCTTGAACATCATTGCAAACTCTTGGAAAACACTGTGTAGGGAGTTACACGTTATTTCCCAGAATATCCAAGAAGGTATATTTTGAAAACCCAATTATAGAAGGTTTACTCATCTTCAAAGATAGTTTCTGGACTATGGTGTTTTACTCTGTTTAAAGACCTTTCTCATGTTTCATGCTGATTACATTTCTGAATGAAAGTAAAGATTTATTTTATAGTTATATATGAGCAGACACTAATGCCTGCTAGAAAATGAAGTGAAGATTATATATTAGGATTTCTTTCTTGAAATTATTCTTAATCTGGAATTAGATTTAGGAATGGAAAATTACATTTTCCATCAGGGTTTAGGTTTGGATTGATAAGAATGCATAAATCAACTGTTTATTCCTTAGGCGCTGAAGTTATAAAAATTACTAGATGGATGCTATGATACAATCTATATTTATACTAAGCATTTAATAGCTTCAGTTTATAAGACAAATGTCAAATCGAGCAGTAATCTATTGCTAATTATTCTTTTCATAGTTCTTAGGGTTACCCAGAGACGTATGTAATCTTCTGGCTTAGTAATTGCTTATGTCATTTGCTTTGATTTCTTAATTATTTTCTTCTTGTGTTTGTCCCAGGACCACTGATATTATCTATGAGTATACCAACTTGCTGGTCTGTTTTTTACTTAGCTTATATTAACTGTTTCTAAGGAAAAAACCCCAGATTTTACATTCTTATCATTGTATCTTAATAAAAGTTTATTACTTTAACTGTATTATCTAATTGCCTCTTTGTTTTTAAGAACTAAACTACCTCTTTATGTGTTTTGCCAAATTTTCATGGACTTTAAAAATTTTCTTCTGTCTCCCTCTGAAATTTTGGGGAAGGATTTTTATTTTTCTCTTTAGGTTTTTTTTTTTACTTATCTAAAGGCAATAAAGTCACTCATCATTTTTATTTTTGTAAAAAATGAAGGGAAGATTATATAATTTATTTAGTATTTTTGAATAGTAACCATTTCACTTAGATTAAATGTCATCTGAGAGGAAAGACCACTCAAAAGAATCTTTAATTTGGCATTAATGTGCCAAAAGCTCTTTTATTCATCCTTGTGAGAAAGAATACTCAGGAGGCAGTTACAGGTATTATAGCCAGCAAGCAAGTAGGAAGAAAGGGAGCACACAGGCTCTCTTTTTTTAACTCCAATCAGTCTCTCTCCTTGTTCACCACTGGCCAGTGTTACGATTAAAAATGATAAAGACTGATATAATAATATAAATTAGTAGTTTAATTAAAGCCATGGCCATGCTGGTAAAATCATTAGACCACGCACCCATAAGAATTCAAAACTGCCGCCTCCATTTTGTTACCTCTCGTCTCTCCCAGAGCCTGCTAGCCAAGAGGGCTTACTTTCGATTCTCCTCCCATTTAAACTGTCCTCTGCGTGGTGACGCAGGCATTCCCACACCCAAAGAACCGGAACCCAAAAAACCCATTGGACCATGGGAAATGTAGTTTGATAGTTCCTACGTGTCCATAGAATATATATATATATATATGTAT
>NC_058131.1:133697918-133788826 GCF_016433145.1 Gracilinanus agilis | reverse complement strand
CAGGTGTCCCCACGCCCAAAGAACCGGAAACCCATTGGACCACGGGAAATGTAGTTTGATAGTTCCCACGTGTCCATGGGGGGGAAAAATATATATATATATATATATACTTTTAAATGTCATTTCCCAAATTCCAATTTTACACCAATTACTAGAGAGTTGTAATATAGGCAAGAAAGCCAGCTGTTTGAAATGCAATTTACAGTCCCAATCATTCACATTAAAGTAAAGCAACTTCTTCACCTTTTAGCCCCTTAAAGGTCTAACCTATCATGTGTACCTCATGCCGTGCTGACGTGGATATGGGGAAAAGGAGCTTAAGCTAGGAATGTGAAACTTAACTCAATTTTCTTTTCTTTTTAATCCATTATGGGCTCATGAGAGGAGTCCACCATCTTGTCAGGACCTATTCCTCATACTTATCTTAAAATATATGTTAATTTGGCACTTAGATGGCTTAGGGGACAGAGTGTGAGGCCCAGAGATGGGAGATCCTGGGCTTACATCTGGCCTCAGACACTTTCTAGCTGTGTGATGCTGGGAAAGTCACTTAACCCCAACTGCCTACCCCTTTTTGCTCTTCTGCCACACTTAGTATCAATTCCAAGACAGAAGGTAAGGGTATGTTAATTTCAGGGAGTTGTTAAATGTTCTACTAATAGTTTAGCTTTAATTTTTTTAGTCAACATATTACAAAATATATGTCTAGCATTAAAAACAACAGTATCCTTACTTATTTTATTATATTGTTTGATATTTGTCTTTTGTATAGGAAAATGACTCAGGAACTTTGGACACAGTTGGTGCAGTAGTTGTTGATCAAGAAGGAAATGTTGCTGCTGCTGTTTCCAGTGGAGGTCTAGCTTTGAAACATCCTGGGAGAGTTGGTCAGGTAATCAGTTATATAAATTAGGAACAAGTCTTGCAAGTAGGGACATGAAATTTACTTACTCATATTTAAAAAAAATTAATAGATTCAAATGTGAAAAAAAAAATTTTAAAACTTCTTTAACATTTATCTGGTATATATGTACTAGACTAAATTTCGTGATGCCAAGGGCTGTATGTTATTTTCCTTTGTATATCCCAGAACATATTCCTAGTAGAGTACCTCAAAGCAGACATTCAATAAATAGGTATTATTTGAATTCTGTCTGTAGCCATATGCTATTATAGGATTAGAGAAGGTAGCATGGTTTAATTAAAAAAAAGAGTAGTCTTAACCTTTTTTATATCCTAGTTCCTTTTGGTAGTCTTGTGAAACGTATAAATCTTTTCTCAGCATATTAAATGTATAAAATAGAACATATTGTATTATATGATATTGAGATACAATTATTCAAAAACATACATTTTTGTAAAGTTCTTGGACCTCAAGTTAAGAGCCCCTAGCTTAGGACTTGACATCAGTAGCACCATCTTCTCCACAAAAATAAGCATTTTTTATCCAGGCCATACGTGTATTATCATGCGAAATACACTTCTGTATTGGTCATTGTGATAAGAGCACCCTCATACAAAACCCAAACCCTAAAATAAAACTGTAAATATATTGTTGTGAAAGATAGTATGCTTTGATCCACATCCATCTGATTCTGACAGTTCTTTCTCTGGTGGTGGATAGCATACTCTGTGATAAGTCCTTCAGTATTGTCCCAAATCACTGTTATCAATAGTATTTCTTTGACTTGGTTCTCTATAATATATTTCAAGGATTTTTTTTAACCCCTTACTTTATGTTCTAGAATTGACATCAACTATTTTATTTATTGAGTCTATCAATAAATCAATTCTAGTGAAGAATTTCAGTAAGGACTAGACAACTGGGATTAAATGACTTACCCAGGGTCATACAGCTAGAAAGTGTCTGAGGCTAGATTGAACCAATGTTTTACCCACTATGATAGCTGTCCTTACTAAGGACTTTCCGTAGACCTCAGATAGGATTGGTCAAATGATAAATACACTGTAAATATTTTATTTTTTTTCAGCCCTATTGCTTTAATTCACTAGAAAAAGATATACCAAACCACTTCAATATATTTGCCAAGAAAACTCTTTGGACAGTGTGGTCCATGGAGTCATGGAGAATCAGGCATGACTGAACAAGTGAATGACAACAGGAAGGTGGAATGAGAGCAGTTATATGTTTGAAGTTATTTCATGGAGTAGAAATTAGACTTGCATTGGTTGAATGTAGATGCAGAACTAATAGAATTGTTATTTTTCAAAGAAGTCAAGATTTCTTTAAGGAAAAACTTCTTAATTTAATATCTCTTATAGTAGAATGGTTGTCTCAGGAGGCACTTCAACAATTTTATTTTTTTTGCCCTGAAAAGAATAATCAAAATAAAAATATGTTCCTTCTCACCAGAAGCTCTTTTTCTGTCTCCATAATAATGATTCATTATGATATTCTCCCCCCAAAACATAACTCATACCTGAAACCATCACCCATAGCCTCCCCCTCACACCCCCCACCCCATATCTTTACTGAAAGGAAGAATGTATATTTCCAACTCTTCTTTGCAATTAAGATTGTTTATTGCATTAATCTGAATTCAATTGCCTGGTAGTAGTTTTTAGAATTTCCATTATTATAATTATTGTGTATAATGTTTTACTTTGACCTCTTTTTCCTATATTATCATTTCATTCAGATCTTGGCATATGTCTCTTAATTTTCTCACATTAATCCTTCTTTAAGTGCAGTATGTTCTAATCCATTAATATAAATTATTCAAGTATTATCTAGTCATTTGAAGCCACATTATATCTAGTTGCCTGCTACCACAAAGAAGGTTTCCATGGAAACTTTGGCATAAATGGGGCTTTTCTTTTCTTCATTACCCTCCTTTTAGTATGTATCTCCAATGAAGATCTTCCAGTGAAGACTGGTTGTGGATTTATTTTATATGTTGTACTGCAGATTCTTGTTCAAGTTTGGGGTGTACTGAAGACACTCAGAAGTACCTTCTAATTCTGAGACTCTTTGATTTTCCTTCTCCAGGAACCTTTTCCCAATCTTTCTTAATGCTAGTGCTTTCCCTCTTATTTCCCATTTATCCTTTATATGACTTGTTTGGACAAAGTTTTCAGTTTGCTGTTTCCCCCACTAGACTGTAACTTCAAAGTCAGTTTTGCCTTTCTATCCCTAGCCCAGTGCCTAACACACAGTGAGTACTCAATCAGTGCTTATTGACTTAACTGCCTGGTTAAATACTAGATGGGAAAGGAAAGAAATGTGCCAAGCTGTGTGTCTTTTTTCCTTGTAACAAGGTTTTTCCTTCCTTCCCTTCTATAATATCCCAACCATGCATAAGAGTAACAAACCAAAAACTCAATAATATCTAAAAAGTCATAAAACTTAGAAGGTAAATTTTAAAGAGGTATGTTTGTGTGAATTTTTACTTTTTATCCTATTGATTTCCAAGTAGATTTTTTGGATCTTTATTTTTCCTCTGATGGTGGGATCTAACCCATTAGGGTCACAACTGATCCCCCAAACCTTCTTTCAGCATCCCCACTATAGCTTTGCCAGTTTGGGAACCTTTTTGAGTTTATTCCCTCATAGGTCTTCCCTGGGGTGTGGGTCAGTGAATAGCTGATCCGGACCATTGAAAGCTAACATGGCGGGAGTCTAGATACCACCCCCCCCACCCCCCACCCCCCATTTTACCATCAATACTCACCTATATACAAGTTCAAATTTGGAAGGAACTAATTTTGAAGTGTTGTGAAATTAAGAAAATTTGGGAAGGACTTTCATATGAAATGAGACTTCATATTTGTAATGAGAGAAACATTACATAATAATGGAGGAAAATGTAAGAAGAAAGTTGGCAAAAATTTATTATTCTCAGGAAGATTGAAAATAGTGATATTAGTTTATTAATGAATTTTATGAGATGCTTAAAGCAAAGTACTTGAGTAATAGGGTAAGTCCTACATATTTACCGATTAATTAAGCTATATGTAGTAGAAATTTTTTTTTTTGCATAGACTTGCCAGAGTCATAAAATTTTATTATTGTCTGAGAGATTACTTTTTAGTTTTCAGCTCTTTTAAAAAAATTAAATGAATTATCTTATTTTATTTTTATTATCATGCAAAACACAGTTCCATTTTGGTCAGTGTCATAAGAGCAAACTCATACGTAACCAAAACCCCAAAATAAAACCATAAATACACTGATATGAAGTAAACAGTTCTTTCCCTAAAGGTGGATAGGATTCCCTGTCTTTAGTCTTTCAGCATTGTTTCAGATCATTGAGTTTTCTGCTTTCTTCTTAAAGTAAGTATTTATCATTTACAAGTGGGATATTTCTTAGTATTCTATGACCCTCTAGTCTCAAACATTTTATAATTCTGAAACATATGTTCCAGTATATTTTTCATCATTGTTCCTTGTCAAGTCAAGTTAGCATTTTTTATTATGGGCTTACTATGTGTCAGATACTGACCTAAGTGTTGAGAATAAAAATACAACTAAAGATAAAATCCTTGTCCTTCAGGAGCTTACATTCTTTTTTTTTTTAACCCTTAACTTCTGTGTATTGGCTCCTAGGTGGAAGAATGGTAAGGTTGGGCAATGGGGATCAAGTGACACAGCTGGGAAGTGTCTGAGGTTGGATTTGAACCTAGGACCTCCCATCTCTAGGTCTGACTCTCAATCCACTGTCCCCTTGGAGGAGCTTACATTCTAATGAGAGAAGTTAATACAAAAAAAGGAAACAAAAGTAGGAGTGTGATTCAGGGGAGAAGTTATATAATGTGATCAAAGGAATGGTGGAGAAAGAAATGGGGAAGAGGGAGTTTAAATTCCTTAGTAGAATAAAGGAGTGAACATGCCTTGCTGGGAAACTTTCCTTAAAATGGAGACTCTAAAAGAGTTTTCCAATCTGCAGTGACAAAGTGATTTTCTTGAGTGAGAAGGCCATTGGTTTATAGTAGAGGAAATCAGCAACAGAGACAGAAGAAATTGTTATTTTGCATTCCAGCCATTAAGTATGAAGCTATATTTTGACTTGACATGAAAGAATTTAAATTTTTTTTGGTATAGTTTCTCTTTGTCTTCTTCCTTTGTGACAGAGGTTATTAAATAAGTTACATTCTTCCTGATGTTTATTTTGCTTAAACTGATCACAAACACTGCAAGGCCGAATACTCGACAAATTGGTATTTTGTGTTACTTTTGGACATACAACAAATTCAGCATTTTGTCAGCCCCACTTTTTCCTTTGAAAGAGAAGGCTCATGGTAGTCTCTTTTCTAGTTCAGCCCCATGTCTTATTCAATTTAGGAGACAAGTCAGGGTCTTTTGAATTTAGAATTTCTGAATTTTTAATGGAGTACAATTATTCCAAAATGTAAGCTCTAAAATGATACTGATATTGTAAAAGTCCTTATATCAGCATTTCAAAACCTTAAAAGTTAAGTCTCATGGGTTAAAAAAAAAAAAAGAAAAAAGTGAAAAACTTATTAAGATCTTCCTTGGGGAATGGGCTTTAATTTAGTTCTTTGTATAAAGAAATATTCATTGGATATTTATTCATGTTTTTTGACTTCATTGAAATTTAAAAAAAATCCTTAGGCAATAGGTCCACTTGAATGTCTACTACTTTCATAATTAGAGCTATCTAAAATTGAGAAGTGTTGCATGCATGATCATGATAACTTTCTCTTTAACTTGAGAAAAGCTTAGCTGACATTTGTAAGATTTGTTTCATTTGAATTTTTCCTTGATTAAGGGCTGCATTTGTTGGCCTCAGAGGTCCCTTTCTACTCTAAGATACTTTGGTTATGTGAAAGAGACTTTCTTTTACTTGAAAGGATCTCAAACTAATTCTTTTTTCACTTTCTGCACTAGAAATTAACTATTTTAATAAAATAATTTGGTTTTCCTAAAAGTTCATAAGAATATATTTTTACCAGTTTTTGCACAGTTGTTTTAGACTTCTTTAGTTTTCTTTATCAGAAGCATTTCTTAGAGTCATCAATTTGCTATGTCATTCAAGTCTGGAAATAGTCAATTTTATGTGAAAATATGATTTCATCATGTTGTTTATTAAACTTTTAAACAAAATGTGATCTCATATAAGGAGAATATGTTTGGAATGACTCAAGTTCCTTTTCTAAATTTACCTTTAGTTTGTAGTCATAAAGAAGTTAGTTTTCCTCCTGAATTGTAAGAAAAAAGATAATTAATTTCTAGCTTTTATTTGGGAATTAATGAAGATTCATGACGACATCACTTAAGTGAAATGCTTTCAACTTCATTAAAGTCATTGTTTAATGAGATAATATTGGTATTTTCCCACATAATTGCATTATGAATTTGTTATGCTTTGGGGAAGAAAAACTGAATTAGCATATTAAGTATATCTAGACCAGTTTTTAGGTGCTGTGAAGAGCACAATAGCAGAAATTGCACAGAAACAGTTATTTATTCATTTTTCATTCTTTTTTAATTTTAGAATTTGTTTTTGTTCAGCATTTAGGATGAAGCATGATTATAATTTCATTTTTCTTCTATTCTCTCAATGTTAGGCCATTGATTTTACTCCATTACCTTACTTTGATATTTTGTTTTTGTTAATAATTTAAGTTTATCACAATTTGCAATGAGAAAATGATTGTACTATCCAGTTATGAGTGTTCTTTCTCACTAAATATACATATATGAATGGGAAAGGGGAGCCCTTTGACTATTCCTTTATTCCAATGTGACATTAATTCATCCTACCCAGTTTCATACAGTTATGATTACAGTGCCCAATGGTTGTCTGTGTCACTGTAGGAGTGACAAAAATGGATAGGGATATGCTCAGACTAAAAGTCAAAGAGTCAAAGATATGAATAAATAGAATATTCAAATAGAATTCAAAAAGAATCACATAGAAATTCAAATAAAAATAAATGGTTTCTTCAGTCATTAGAAGTGACATTTAATGCTCTCATCAATGGTCTGATAAAGGAAAGTATACCCTGAATTGCCCATCTTTCAATAATGAAAAGCTGCTAGATCTCCTTAAGCTATATCAGTGGTAGGAAGGGAGTAGGTGAACTTCACTGCATTTGTGATGAAAGATTGAGTGAACCATAATCCAATCTATATAGTCATCAGTTATGATTCATTAAAAGGATCTAGAAGTTATTAGATTATTTTCTGAAAATATCAGCCTATTGACCAAGAAGGAACTTTAATTTCACTTTCCCCACAAATATATTATGTTAGGAAGAATATTGGGAAGAATAGGTATTATTATGATGTTTTTATACAAAGTCATGATTCTTTATATTCTTAATTTTTGGTGCTTAATTGTTTGGTCCTCATGAATGTTTTTTCCAAAGTAATGGAAAGGTAGCTTGGTGAGGTTTATGTGAATTTGAAGGCAAAGGATCTGTGTTTGAATCCTAGTTTTATTACTATGTTACATTTCTTTACACCCCAGTTTCCGCATTTGTAAAATGAAGGTACTGGAAAGATGATCTCTTAGTTCTTTTACAGCTCTTAATATATAACAGATTAATAAATCTTTGACAAAGTATTTATTAAGTGTTAAGGATATACAAAAACACTCTTCTCAGATATGGGACTTAGAAATAGAAAACCGAGGTAATCCTTTTTCTCAAGGAGCTCACATCTCAATGGTGGGGGAAGGAATAAACCATTTGGGGATCTAAGCTGGATATTTGATGGAAAGGTCCAGTAGTCTTTACATGCAATGAAAAAACAGATAGTTTTATATATATATATGCATTATATGTATTAATGTAATTTCTATTGATAAAACCATAGCAATTTCTGAAGCTGAACTTTTTCTCTGCAACAAGAATTTTGGTGAGAACTGACAGGAGATATGAACTATGCTTGTGCTGTTCTTTGAATAATTTATAGATTATAGATCCAGGCAAGCCAAGTATATTTCTTAAAAATATTATTAGAACCTGGCCTGACCAGGTATGAGATAATGCATGTTGTTATCACTTCTTATTGTTGGTTACAGAAAATACTCTGAATATTGTAACCAAGTTCTTTTCAGATGACTATGTCCCTTCTCCCCAATTAAACTTTTGAAGTCAGAGTTAATTATAACTTTAGAAATTCAACCCTTCCCCTCCCTCCTCTTTTTTTTTTTTGTTTTTTTTTTGCTCTAGGCTGCTCTTTATGGATGTGGCTGCTGGGCTGAAAATACTGGCGTTCAAAATCCTTACTCTACAGCTGTGAGTACCTCAGGTATTTGCTGCTTTCATGACCATTATTTAAATTGTTATTTAATTTTGTCTATTTAAATGATAGAAACTTTTTTATATTAAGGCTAGTGTAATGCAGAGAGTCCAGAATCAAATCATTTTAATGCATATTTTAAGTAGGCTTGTTAGAAATCTTTGCTATTTGTGGCCTTCTAAAGATCCCTCGGTTTCATATAGGTTAAAATTTCCAAAATTAGACCTTTCTACTCACTAGCAACCTTAATTTTCTTTCAACTGCACTTAATAGAAAGTAGAATATAATTTTATTGACCACTCTTTTTTGTGTAATTTAATTCAATTGACAGTGTCACAGATTAGTTGAAAGTTATTTTAAAAGTGACAGTCTGTTATAAAAGTGAATAGTAGACTTCCTGAGGAAATTATTTGAATAGAAGCCTGTTCAAGTGCTGACTATGTATGATTCCTTGAACAATGAAGTTGACTACTACTGCTGGAATCTTATTTTTTCTATAGGTTATAGGCTATGTTTAAATAGAAAATTAAAAGTAAACCCCACAAAACCTGCATGATTCAAATGAATAACTCATTAAAGTAAAAAACATATAGAAATGCTTTCAAATTGATAAATGGTATCAAGATTAATATTTGATAAGTGCTTTTGTCTTGTGTCAATACTAAATAAAACTTTACTTTTAGTGTTATCTTCATTATTATGACATTCCAGAAACCTTCCTTTTGGATGAATGAGAAATTGATAAACTTAGTTGATTTTATTGGATTTACTGAAATTCTGACAAACCATAATTTTGAAGTGAAAAATTTATTTTAAGAATCTAACAGATTCTTCTGGAGATAATTTCTTTTAGGCCTTTTAGTTTTGGAGTGTAATGTGACTGAAGGTACTCTGGACTAAGTAGGAGACCTTTAAATTTTATTCCTAATGCTACTATTGTGTAATTTTATCTGAATCATTTATTTCCTGTATTTTTTAGTTTACTTGCCTAGACCCCAAGAGGCTAGTACTATTTTGTAATTTCAGAAAAATTGTTGAGGACCACATTAAAAATGTATGATAGAATGCTTTTATTAAAAAATACAAAATTACATAAATAAAAGATTACTATAATTGTGCATTAATCTTCATTTATTTTTTGACAGTATAATGTAGTTTTTAGAGACCTTAATTTGTAGTCAGGAAAACCTGAGTTCAAGCTTAGTCTTATAAAATGCTTAATTCTCTGTATCACCCTGGGCAAGTTCATATAATCTCTCAGATTTATAGGAAATACAAATTACACAGTAGTTGCTGATCTCCATTGGTTTTCTCAATTTGAAGAATTTCAAGTTCATTAAAATTTTTACATATACCCACATACACAATAGTAAAGTTATATATTAATAGCCAGGTGGCACAGGGATTAGAATGCCAGCCCTGCAGTCACATCTTCCTGAGTTCAAATTGGTCCTCAGACACTTTCTAACCGTGTGACTGACCTCAGCCACGTTATGGAACTGTGCTGTAGTTCTCATCTTTAATTATGCTCCGAGAAGTAAATGGCAAATCACTCCAGTATCTTTGCAAAGAAAATCTTAAATGGAGTCACAGAGTCAGACATGACTAAAAATTGAACAACAACAAAATTATATATGTGTGAGCATGTGGATGTATATATTTATATATATGTGTGTATGTACATATAGACATAAATATGTATTTTTATACATCTACAAAATACATGCACATAACTTTTTTATATTCTTGGAAGTGCTCCATTTTTTGTTGTTAATATAGAATTTATTTTGTTTTAATAATTTTTTTTTTTGCATGGTTGGGATAGGCTTAAAGTCCTGGACAGGTGTAGAGACCTATTTCATTTGTATTGGAAAATTATATTGTAGAAATCCCCTCATTAGTGTAGATTGTTGACTACCTTTTTATCTATTGTCTTAGAGAGTTTGTAGTGGTCTCAAGAAGTTAAGTGCCTGGCCTATGTTCTTATGACCAGCATCTGTCATGGGCAAGATGTGAACCCAAGTCTCTCTTACTCTAATGCCAAACTTCTACTATGCCAAAAAACCTTAAAAAAACAAACCCAAAAAACTCCTTACCTTCTGTGTTAGAATAAATACTAAATATCTGTTCCAAGTCAGAAGAGCAGAAAGAGCTAGGCAGTTGAGGTTAAGAGACTTTCTCAGGGTCATGAGAAGTGCCTTGCCAGATTTGAGCCCAGGACTGATCTTCTCTAAGCCTGGGTGTCTATGTCTTGAGCCACTTTACTGTATCCAAAACAGCCTTTTGTTTGATAATTAGGTGATTATGATGATGATGATGACGATGATGATGATAATTCACCTTTGCATAGCGTATTTTACAGAAAACATTCCTTACACAAATATGTTGAAAATTTACAATTGAGGAAATGGAGGCAGACAACATTACTGGTTTATTGTCTGTGGCCAGAGTGTAACTTAGGTTCCCTAAATTATAGATTGAGAACTGGAAGAGATTTTTGAGGTTACTGAATCCAACTCCCCTCATTTTCCAAATTAAGAAATTAAGGCATAGATTTAGTGAATCCCTCAGAGGCATAGTATCTAAGGCAGGATTTGAATTCTTAATTCTTCTCTCCAAGTTCAATTGTCTTTCTACTATACCATGCAGCTAATAGAAGTTAATATCACTATTTTACAAAAGAGAAAACTGACATTGGTAACATAGCTAATATTGATACTTCAGTTTTTTGATTCGAGGTCCAGCTGTCTTTTTACTTGTATCATGTACTTTCTAGCCAAATATGTAATAACTACTTAGTGTAATCTTAAAAATTAAATTGGACACTGGAAGTTAGGATTCTTGGATTTTATTCTTAGCCACAATATTGGCTGTCATTTTGATTAAGAGACTTAAGATATTTAATCTTGTGCCTTTTTCTGTGTTTCCAGAATAGAAGTATAGGAATGTTGAAGGGCTTATTTTTTTCTTTCTCTGCCTTATACCTACTTGTAGTATTAAAAATGAAAGAATTTTGACTGGCAAGGGCTACAAATTAAATACTTGGTTCTTCTTTTGTATTCTCTCTTGTTGCTAATCTTAAACCAGAGGACTATAATTCCAGACTTTATACATACCAGGATGTGACTTAATGTGGATATTGAATGGCCTTAAAATAGTCATTACTGGTTTGAAAACCACTTGGAAATTTAATAGGTAAGAAAATTTAAGTCTTAGAATTGATTTAGAAAAAATCAACATTAAAGTTTTAGTGGAGGGAAGATATATTCTTCTGAAAAAAGTTATTTTGGGGTACTATAACCTCAATCCACAATATGATATGGCAACTGAGAAAGCTAAAATCTGTTTACCTGTATTGAGAAAAATCATGTCAAGAAGTGAAGTAATAGTGCTTTTGTACTTTATCTTGATTAGATAATAGCAATGTGAGTAGTTTCTTGAAGGGCTTAGTATTAAAAATTTGAGTTCAAATATGACCTCAGACAAGTGACCTTGGCAAGTCCCTTAGCCGTTGCTGTTGTCTACCTCAGTTTCCGTGATTGTAAAATGAGGATGATAATAATAAGACCTATCTTCCAGAGTTATTGTGAGGATCAAATGAGATGTTTGTAATGCACTTAGCAGAGTGTTTGGCACATAGTAGTTGTTATACAGATGCTGGTTATTATTATTATTAGACCACATTTGGTTCTGGATGACATATTTCAGTAAAGTCAGAGATAAGCTATACAATATCTGTCAGCCATGCTGGTGAAGATTCTTGGGTTCCTGGAATATTAGGATCATTTAAAATAAATTAAATATTTAGAATAAAAAATTAAGGAGTTATCTTCTAGTGTCTGAAGGGATGTGATGTGGAAGATAGATTTGTGCCAAGGGCAAAACAGTAATGTTAGGCATAAAGAGGAATATTTAGACATCATATCCAAAATCTGTGGAATGATTATGACGATCCAAAAGTGGAATGGATTGCCTTGGGAGTTCGTCAGATTCTTTCTATTTTAGGTCTTCAAAGTTATGGTGGCCATTTGTTCTAAATGTTGTAGGAGGTTAAGCTTGAGCTTAAATTTAATGATCTCTGAAGTGCCTTCTAAAACTACATAACATATAGGAAAAGGATACTAAAGGACTTCCAGATTCAATTTAATTTAATTCAGAAAGATTTATTAAATTCCTTTTTTGTTCAAAGTGCTATATGTCATGTGAGGGTGTTACAAAGAAAAAATGAACCTGTCCGAATGTATATTCTTTTTGGGAAAGTTGTATAGTAGGCAAATATACAGGTAATACAGAATTTTCGAAGCAAATACAAAGTAATTTTAGGATGACTAGAGTTGTTAAAATGGAGATCAATAAAAGTCTTTTTAAGTCCATAGTACCTGAGTTATTCCTTGAGGGAAATTTGGGTTTCCAAAAGTCACAGATGAAGATGGAGTTGCATTTCAGGCATGGGGTCAGTTTATGCTAAATTGTGGAGGCAGGTGATAGAATAGCTGAGTCTGTGAAACAGCAAGGACATTTCAGTGCAATGGATAATACTTAAGAGGAAACAATGTAGTTCTCTAGTACTTTCCAGCAATGTGTGTGACTATATAGCTAAAAAAGACCTTAATGGTCGTTTAGTTCAACTCCATTATTTGACACATGAGGAAATTGTGGATCAGAGACATTAAATGACTTGGCCAAATTCACCCAGATATTAAAGGTCATAACCAGGCTTTGAACTCAGTTACTATGATTCTAGGTTCAGCCCTTTATGCATTATTCTGTGTTCATTACCCAAATGTAGCACTTTTCACTGATTTATCTGAATGACTTTGTTAATTAAATCTACTTTGTATTTGTCTTACAAAAATTATAATTTTTTAAGTGATAAAAAGTGGACTAGATAAATGGAAGGCACCAGCTACATGTAGCTGGCTGCTCTCTTAGCCACATGGCTATCCTACCCACTTAAGCAAACCCCAGTCCTGAACCAGACTCTGCACTTCCTCAGGCCCAGATTCCAATGAAAAACACTCTACTTTGTCTTCCTACTTTTGTGCTCTTTGTGGAGTTCCTTTCCCAAGCATCTTTGATTTGTAAACTTTGTCTGGATTGGAGGTGGGTCTTCCAGATGCCAGGAGTCATGTGATATTTAGAATGTCTACACAGAGTCCTTGTGTACTTTTCTATGCCTAACTTTGCCTAACTTACTTAGTGTCTTTGCTATCTAAGAGGTTTGTTTGCAGATAAGTACAGGACTTGTCTCCACCCTGATTCAGCAAGAGGGATGAAGCAATCTTAAAATAAAACTTTTTTCCCCTTTAAAAAAGGTGGTTTTGGGTGCCAAAAAGGAGTATAGATAAATATTAAATTTCCATAATCTGCATTTGAACTCAAGACTTGTAGATTCAGGAACACTCCCTATCCATTCTGCCTTCCTAAATAAATCATTTTAAAAAATATCCAACAGATAATAAAATATTTAGAGCAGGACTTTTTGTACTAGCTAACATCATGAAAAACAGTGAGTGCCATTTTACTGGGGAATGGCTGTGTGAATATTAAATTTTTTACTATCTCCTACAGAAGAAAATACTAATTCCTCTAATTGACAAAATAAATCATTTCTATGGTTAGATCTGTGCCTTTAGGAATGTAATTTTGTTAACTATTTGTTGACTATTGCAATAAGGCAGGTTAGAGGTGATGAGGACCTGAACTAAGTGGTGTTTGTTCAAGTAAAGTGAAAGAGATGGAAGTGAGAGCTATTTTAGTGTTTCGGTCAATGAAATTTGACAATTATTTGGATATGGGGAGTGAAGGAGAATGAAAAGTTGAATGTGATTCAGAAGTTGCAAGCAACAAATATTAGAAAGTTGGTTGTATCCTTAGGAAAGGAGAGGTTTGAAAGATTGAGTGTAGGTTAAGATAATGAGTTCCATTTGGGGTATATTGTGTTGAGATGCTTGTAGACTATCCAGGTGAAGGTGTTGACTGCCAAATGACATTTAGTTGAAGGAACTTGGAATGTTTATCCTGGAGAAGACTCGGGGGAGAAATTGTTGCAATCCTCAACTATTTGAAGGGCTGTCATGTGAAAGAAAGATTAAACGTGTTCTGTTTGGCTTACAAGACAGAACTATGAATATCGGATGGATTTTTTTAAAGAGGTACATTTTAGCTTAATGTAGGGGAAAACTTCCTGATAACACACACCATTCAAATGTGGAATGGACTGTTTCTATTCCTCCTCACTGAATCATAGAATTCAGTGGAGGTCTTCAAGCAAAGATTTGATGATCACTTGTCAGGCATGTAATGGGAATTTTTTTTTCCTTCTGGCATTTGATGGACTAAGTGCTTTTTAAAGATTTCTTACAAATTTGAAGTGTTCTATCCTTATTCCATTTTTGCCCAACATAAGTTTTAAAGCATTCTCTGATATCAGCATTGTAAGTTTTGTGATATTTCCTTTTGTGTTTAAAGTACTTCTGAATAGTTGCTTATTGACCAACAGGATGAATAATACACAGATGTAATTAATTGTGTGGTGAAGAGGCTATTTCTTTGATGGCTTAGCATTTATAAAATCAAGAACAAATATTAGTTTAAAATGATAATAAAACAGGTTTCATTTGGATAATTCAAGTTAAACAAAGGATAATTGTCTTTTAAATTTCACCTCATGCTCACTAAATGCTTCTGTCTTAGACTAATATCTGAGGTAACAGTTGTTCAGGTGAGAAAAGGCCAGCTGGTCCTAGGACTTTTTTCTCCTATTTGCCTCCCACTTACATGGTTGATCCCAAAGAAAAAATTATCCTTTTTGTTTTATAGAAGCTACTATTCCATGTAAAAGAAACAATTTATGTGATGTTTCTAAACTAAGAATAGACATAAACTGTATTGTTTAAGCACCAGCCACCAAGGCCCAAAATAATAAAATGAGATAGAACTTGTAATAGTCAGAATGTGTTGGATGACTCTGAAAATCCTTCTGAGGATCATTGCTCCCACATATGAGATAAAGTACCACACTTAAAAAACATTTTATAGAGACAGGAGGTCCGAGGTTCAAACCCTGCCTCAGCCACTTCCCAGCTGTGTGACCCTGGGCAAGTCACTTGACCCCCATTGCCCACCCTTACCACTCTTCCACCTATGAGACAATACACCGAAGTACAAGGGTTTAAAAAAACAAAACATTTTAAAGGCATTTGATGTATATATACTAATAGCTTTCAAAACTAAAATGATTGTTTTAGTAGGAAATGATTTCTGCCCAGATAGTATCATTGCCTGTAATTGAAGATTATTTCCTATCCAATGAACTTTTGATACATTGTTGTTTTTTTTTTAAACCCTTACGGGGTATTGGTTCTAAGGCAGAAGAGTGGTAAGGGTTAGGCATTAGGGGTTAAGTGACTTGCCCAGGATCACACAGCTAGGAAGTATCAGGTCAGATTTGAACCCAGAGCCTCTCGTCTCTGGGCCTAGCTCTCAATCAACTGAGCCACCCTGCTTCCCCCTTAATACATTGTCTACTGCTTCCTAGTTAGCTGAAATTCATTACATTTCAAAAACATCTGATATCCAAATTCAGAAATGTATGAAATATATCTTTACCAGAACAATTCAATATGATGTTTTCTTTTACTATTAGAGATGGAAAATGTATTGTGGGTTTTTTTTTACACAAAAATTAAATTCAAATTTTTAGTTTTTGTTTAAAAACTTTTAAATTATATTTATGAACATAATTATGATTCAGTCAACTACTACTATATGCTTGCTATGTATTCTAAACAGTAGATGATCAAGAAAAGTATAAGGTGAGGTATCTGCTGTCAGAAAGCTTATAATCCGTGATCGTAATTAATTTCATAATAATAAATACAATCAATTATAAAGTATTCTGACCATCATTGAATTTTTTTTTTTTAGCATCTTTACCTAGGACAGTGATGATGAACATTTTAGAGGGGTGCACATTTAGCTGTGAAAAATGTTCTCAGGTGCACATGGAGAGTGGGAGAGGAGTGTCCTAGTCCTGTGCCCCTCTGGCTTTCTTGTAATGAACTCTGGTGGACTCTGTGCTATGGCGCTGGCACACTTGCCCACAGAGAGGACTTTGAGTGCCCCCTCTGGCATGCATGTCATAGGTTTGCCACCATGGACTTAGTTTGTGCCAAAAGGCTGGCTAGCCAATATCTCAATCTCTTTGTATTTATTTTTTCCTTTAAACCCTTTCCTTCTGTCTTAGAATCAATATTGTATATTAGTTCCAAGGCAGAAAATTTGTTAGGTTGAGGCAATGGGTATTAAGTGACTTGCCTATGGTTATACAGCTAGGAAGTGTCTGTGGCCAGAATTGAACCCAAGATTTCCCATCTCCGGACCTGGCTGTCTATCCACTGAGACACTTAGCACCCATTGTCATTTTTTTAAAACATTTATTAATATTCGTTTTTAACATGGTTACATGATTCATGCTCCTACTTTCCCCTTCACCCCCCGCACCCTCCCCCCCCACCCCCCGACCCATGCCGACGCTCATTTCCACTGGTTTTATCATCCATTGTCATTGTTAAATTAAGAAACCTCTATGGGAAGTATGCTGTTCTCTCCCTTTGTTGATGAAGAATTTTTACATTGGTTAATCCTGAAGATAATTGAAGTAGTTTGATGTTACCTCTCTCCCTTCTGATGGATTCTCTTTGTTCTCTAAAGGCTTATGGGTAGCTACTAGCCCCCCATAACCCTTAGTGACTACTGTGTTAATAGCACCTGACTAAATATTTTTCTTGAAAATTTGAGGTAAATGAAAAAAATACCTTACCCCTTTGCATGAGGTTAGAGACTCCTGGTTTAGTGGAGTGAACATTTTGTGCAAAATTTTGAGGCACTGTGCTTTTTTTTTTCATACATGTAACTTCTCATCTATTTTGAAGAAGGAAAATATTTTAACTGAACAACACATGGTAAAATAAAATATAGTAAAACCAGAAGCACAGGATGAAGTTATAGATGAAAATGCCAACACTGTCATATTTAGTGTAAATTTTTTTTCTGGTTGTCCTCACTCAAAAGAATGTCTTTTCTTCCCTATTGGGAAGTGTACCTGATGTCACTTGGATAGAGTAAGTCAAGAAACTTGTCATATATTTCTTAGGTTCTCTTCATATGGTTTGCAGAAGCAGAGCTGGATTTTCATTTCTCCTTTCATTCAACAGGAGTCCCTTTCATGTTTGAAAATTGAAAACGTGTGTTTTTCAGTGTGGAGCAAGGATGTGTATGCCCTCTGGCACACCTGTTTCTAATTTCCTGACTTGAAAGCATAGCCCATCAAAAGAAGCAGAAAAACAATTTCTTTCTGACACGCTGCTTAGAGGCCCTTACTTAACTAAAGACCTTCCTTGCTTTGCCATCTTGGTTCTCTTAGGAGAAGGTTCTTGTTAGATGTAGGGCTTGCTCAGTACATGGCTTCCTTTTATAATGCAGTGCCAGTTTTTTTGTTTTGTTTTATTTTTAAACAAGGCTTATTTTTAAGATAATGAATAATTTTTGTGATTTTTTTTTTAATTTTGAAATTAGTTGTCCAGTGTATTTTGGAAGGATATATGTAAACAGATCAGAAAGTTAAAGGTTAGGATGCTATTTTGTTTAGCAGGTTGAATGTTTAAATTTAGTGGCAGTGTTTAACATTAATCAAATATTTCCAATGCCTTACTTCAGATTTGTATGTACTTTTAAGTCTTGCCAGCTTAAATGACTGTAAGGCACAATATGTTAACTTTGAATTTTGTAAATTGATAATTTGTTGTTCTGAAAGTTGTACATGGCACAACTCATCTCTTTTGAGTGTATGAATGTCAAATGTTGGCAAGCTTTTTGATACATCTTTTCATAAATGCCAGAAATGTGTATCTTTCATACTTAGATATGTTTACACACTGTATATAGCCTTAGGAATTTTCTGATGTGTAAGGTACCTAGTTTTCTATAAAACAACTACTGTTTGGGCTTCTGTTTCACCACTTTGGCACATATAGCATTAGACAAAGTGGAGTGTCCTCATGAAAAGCTTTCTAAGTTAAGTACTATTACTTTGCCAGATATTCTGATGGCAGAAGTAACACAAATAATGTAAGGAAAGTCAGGAAACTCTCCTACCCCTTCTTTACTGCCATTACACATTTTGTGCCAGTAACACAGCCTTCATTGCTGTTTTCTGTAGAAATAAAATCTTTCAAAGGATATGTACTATTGATTTTATGAATATTATTGGTGTCTTCAAAAGAAGCACCTGGAAATAACCCCCTTGACATATAGGATTGAATGGGATAGGAGAACCCTGGTTTTTTTATGTGGTTAAGGCAGTGGCTACATTTTTATATTTCTTGATGAGTTGCCTTGATATCAGATTAATCTATGTTTAAGCATGTTTTTTTTTTTACCATTCTCTAGAGAATCACATGTAGATAAACCAAATGCTATTAGCTTGAAAAATATACTGTGCAGGAATAAGTCAGAAGAAATAATTAGATGTAGCTCAATATCCCCTTAATATTCAGAAATCCTTTTCCATCTCTGTTCATGATGGTTTTGCAATTTTAATAAAACAAAGTTAAAAAAATTAGAAAAATTATATACATCACAGTGAAGGAATAATTATTATTAGATTTTATGTACTTTGTTCTTATTAATTTCATGCCATTATAATTAGTATATTGTAGAAATTTTACCATATGGCATAGAGAATATAAATGAAAGAGACCTTATTTTTTAATTTTTAGGTTTTTGTGTTTATTTCATGGTGTATTATTTTCAAGGGTAGTTTTCAGCCATAATTTCCTTCTGTGTTTGATCTAAAATTAGAGAATAAAATAAAACTAGGTATTAACTTAATGTATAGTCATGTAAATCAGGGTATAAATCAACAGTGCTTAAAGCTACATTGGTTAGCACCAAACCATATATTAAAACCTTTAAGGAACATTTCATGGTGATCCTTTATTTCTGTAGAATTAAAAGCATAAGAAAATAAGGATGTTCTGCATGTATTTTTACCTCCTTTTCCACATGTATCTCTTTCTAATTGGACAGGTGTGGTTCATATATTAATTGCTGTGGTGACTTACAATATTTAACCATACAAAAGTCTTCAATGGCTACCTATTGCTTATAGAATAATTTCTTAACTTGGTATTTAAAGCATTCTTTCTACTTTACTTTTTCTATTCTTTTATGCATTTTACTCATCCACAATTCTGTTTTAGTTAAAATGAACTGCTGATCTTAACTCTGTTGTGTTCTGTTCTGTTCATGTGGTCTTTATTCTGTAACTAGAATGAATTCCTTTCTCATCCTTCCAAATATCTTGATTTTCTTTATACAAAGTGTTTAGATCCAAGATCTGGCTTAGGAGACACCTTCTCCAGGAAACCCTTCCTCAACTTAATGTGTTTTCTACTTTCTCAAATTTTATCCAGGAATGTTTTTGCCTAAAACTCTTTTTTCCTCCCTTGTTACAGCCTTTCTACATGCTACCTTTACCCTAGTAGATTGTAAGTTTTTTTTTAAGAACAGCGATCATGTCATTTCACATCTCGTATCCCTTCTACCTCATCTGTTACTATTAAAACTGCTTAATAATTTTTTAATTGAATTGAGTGTATTTATTCAGTTATTACACAAATTTTATATGGAGATGAGATCATTGCCTCATGCTTATTTGCAAAAAACTAAATTTTCTTTTTAATCTGAGCCATACTATATGATCTTACTAGAAAATGATTTAATGTTGAGAAGCCATGTAGTCCTTACCTGCAATCCTAAAATTGAACTGTTTTTTTTAGCAGCATAACTTACTGATAACTTACTGATAACTTTTGTAATACCCATTAATTGAAGAAGGCCTTTAAAAAAATAATCAGCACATAGGATTAAGAACATTTTCTTCTTCTCTGTATATTTTTTACTAAATGAATATGTACTTTTTCTAGTAGTTGGGATAGATGCATGCTGATCCATTGACACTTTTTTGTCTTGATCGCCCCTTGTAGACAGTGGAACTGGCTACAGTTAACATTGGCCATGGAACAAAGAGCAATTAATTGACCCATGCTTTGATAGAACACATAAATCGAGGTTTATTAGCATGTCTTCTGAGTACCTAAGCTAACCAGCAACCCCTCCTCCTTCCACATTTTAGTCATGTTGTAAGAAAAAAACATATTAAAAAAATGAAAAGAAATCAAAGTAAAAAATAGTTTGTATCTATTGAACATACAGACTCCATCAGAGGCATGTGGAGCTCAGTGGCTAGAGAGCCAAGACTGGAGATGGGAAATGGAAAGTCCTGGAGTCAAATCTGGCTTTAGACATTTTCTAGCTATATGATCCTGGGCAAGCCACTTATCTCCAGTTATCTACCCTTTACCATTTTTAGTATTGATTCTAAAATAGAAGGTAGAGATTTTTGTTTTTTAAGTGCACATAGACATACATATATTGTTTATTTTTAACATTCATTAAAAAAAAATTTTGATTTCTGAATTCTCTCCCTCCACCATGAAGAAGGCAAGGAGAATGTGATATCAAAACTTAATTCCATAGTATTCATGTTGCAAAAAGAAAAGGCAAAGAAAACAAAGAAAGTAAAAAAATTACGCTTCAATGTGTTCTGAGATGCTATTAATTCTTTCTCTGGAGTCAGATAGCATTTTTTATCATGAGACTTTCAGAAATGTATCAGATAATTGTTTTGCTGAGAGTGGCTAAGTCATTCACAGTTGATCATCATAGAGTATTGCTGTTCCTATGTAAAATATTCTTTTGGTTCTGCTTACTTCACTTTGCATCAATTCATATAATCCTTCCTAAGTTTTTCTGAAATCATCCTGCTTGTTATTTCTTCTTCATCATCATAATCATAATGAGGCATCTCCTCAATTCTTTGCTATAAATATTTTTGTGCATATTGATTCTTTTACAATTTTCTCTTATTTCTTTGGGATAGAGAACTAGTAGTGGTATTGCTGGCACAAAGGGTTTGCAGTTTGATAGCCCTTTAGGCACTGTCTGAAATTGCCCTCCCAAATGGTTGGATCAGTTCACAACTCCACCAACAGTCCCAATTTTTACACATCCTCTCCAACATTTATCATTTTCCTTTTTTCTCATATTAATGAATCTGAAACATGTGAGGTAGTACCTCAGAAGTATTTTAATTTGCATTTTGCTAATCAATAATGTTTTGGAGTATTTTTTCTTATGATTATAGATTGCTTTGATTTCTTCATTTGAAAGCTGCCTGTATATGTCCGTGGACCATTTATAAGTTGGAGAATATTCTGTTAAATTTAACTCAACTCTATATTTTTGAGAAATTAGTTATTAACTAGAGAACTTTGTTTTTAAAAATTTCTTCAGTTTTCTGCTTTCTTTCTAATACCAGCTATATTTTTTTTGTTCATGCAAAACCTTTTAAATGTAATTAAAATTGTCCATGTTACATTCCATGATCCTATATATTCTGTTTAGTCATAATTTCTTCCCTTATGCATAGATCTGTCAGGTAAAATTTTTCATCTTTCAATTTTTTAATATTACCTTTTATGTAGAAGTCATCTGTCTATTTAATCTTATTTTGGTATATGTTGTAAAATGATGGTCAACTTCTAGTTTCTGCATTATTGCTTTCTAGTTTTCCCTAAAATTTTTGTTAATTAATGAGTTCTTGTTTCAAAGTTTCAATCTTTGAATTTATCAAAACAAGATTACTATTGTTGTTTCCTCCTCTATATTATATACCTAATCTATTCCATAGTTCATCTACTCTGTTTCTTAGCATTTATAATTTTTTTCCCTATTCTTCCTTTGTAACACATTTTGAAATCTGGTAGGCTAGACCATATTCACATTTTTTTCATTGATTCCTTTAATGTTCTTGATGTTTTATTCTTCAAAATTGATTTTGTTATTATTTTTCACATCTCTATGAAATAATATTTTGTACTTTGTTTTTTGGCACTTGATAAGCAAGTTGATTTTGGTAGACTTGTCATTTATTATATTGATTTGCCCTACCAGTGAACAATGAATATTTCTACAGTTGTTTAAATCTGTCTTTCTCCTAAAAATGCCTTGTAATTTTGTTCATGTATTTCCTGGAGGGGAGGGCAGGTAAATTCTCCAGTGTTTTATATTGTTTTTCTGTGTATATGTATATATACATCTACATGTATGTTTATATTTTAAATGAAATTTATTTTTCTATTTATTTTTCTATCTCATCTTGCTGGACTTTGTTGGTAATAGATAAAAATGCTAATTATTTATATGAGTTTATTTGATATTCTGTAACATTGCTAAAGCTGTTAATTGTTTCATCTGGTTTTTGTTGTTGATTCTCTAGGATTTTCTGAATATAACATATCTTTTCAAATGGTGATAGTTTTAGTTTGTTATTGCCTATTCTAATTCTTTCAATTTCTCCTGCTCCTGCTCCTCCTCCTCTTCCTTCTCCTTCTCCTTCCTTCTTTTTTTCTTCTTCCTTCTTCTTCCCTCTTCTTCTTCTTTTTTTTTGTAATTTCTTTAGCCATCATTTCAAAGACAATATCGATTCACAGTGGTGATGTGAAAAGGGAATTCTTTGATCCTCTGCCTATTCTTAGTTTATACTAGTAAAAAGGAAATGCTTTATTTTCTTTGCCTAGTTGAAGTTAACACTTTGCTTAACAATAACTTTCTTTCTTCCTTTCTTTCTTCCTTTCTTTCTTCCTTTCTTTCTTCCTTTCTTTCTTCCTTTCTTTCTTCCTTTCTTTCTTCCTTTCTTTCTTTCTTCCTTTCTTTCTTTCTTCCTTTCTTCCTTTCTTTCTTTCTTACCCTTAACTTCTATGTATTGGCTCCTAGATGGAAGAGTGGTAAGGGTGGGCAATGGGGGTCAAGTGACTTGCCCAGGGTCACACAGCTGGGAAGTGTCTGAGGCCTGATTTGAACCTAGGACTTCAAGTCTCTAGGTTTGACTCTCAATCCACTGAGCTACCCAGCTACCCCCTTAACAATAACTTTTAAGTATCCCTACTTGAACTAGGTAGAGGAGCTTGCAAACCATTTAGAGAATTCATACCCTCAGAAACTCAATCAGCCAGGATTATGTGAACCCTTTTAAGAGTATTCACCTCTCTAGAAGGTGAGATTTAGAAAATTCATCCCCTCATCTGTGAATCTTTTTGATGAGAACTTAATCTTCAGAAGGTGAGAAGTCAATCCCACAGACAGTGCCCCCCTGGTCAGTGCTAGACAATCTGGAAACTGTGATTGGCCCCTGTGAAGAGGGTCAGGGACAAAAATCCACTTCAAAGGCCCTGAATTTCTGGGGCTAAGAAAGTCGACTCCATGAATGAAGTCGGTTTCAAGAAGGAGTTGGACTAAAAGAGGGAAGTCAGCTTCAAGAAGAAGTTTTGCTCAAGGAAGAAAGGTGGCCTCAGGAATCACCTTCAGCTCAAGTCATTGTCTTGACCTGCCTCTTGGACAGAACTTGGGTGAGTGGATGTTTGGCTTCCCCTTCCTGTCTTCTGGAGAGAGTTTAATTCCGGTTAAAGTTCAACAAATCCTGGCTGAGTTGAGCACTGGAGCAATATTTAGTTAGATAGGCTAATATGTTCTCTACCCTTTTGTATATCTCTGTTTTCACACTTTCCACCTGTTTTGTAAATAAAAGCTATTAAGGTCATTTTAACTTTGAGCAATAATACTTTGAATTGACAATGACCAGTATTATTTAAAATCATCATATATTTTAGTCTAACCATTAAAATTTAATTCTTACAGTGATAATAGTCATCTTTGTATCACCTAATATTTTATTGGGAGGGCTTCTAGCTCATTTAATGACTAAAAAAGTTTGTTGATTGTTTAAATAGGTAATACTTATCATTTTAAGGAAAGCTTCTTTGTTTTCTTGTGTTTTAAAGAGGAATAGTTTTGGATATCATCCAAAGCTATTCCTGAATATATTGAGATCACATTTTTAAAAATTTATATTGTTAATAATGCTGGTAGACTATCTAATATTGAACCAGTTTTCCAATCCTGGCGTAAATGCCACTTGGTCATTGTGTGTAACCTTTGTGATATAATGCTTTTATCATCTTGCTGATATATTTTTTTAAACCCTTACCTTCCATCTTGTAGTCAATACTGTGTATAGGCTCCAAGGCAGAAGAGTGGTAAGGGGAGGCAATGGGGATCAAGTGACTTGCCCAGGGTCACAAAGCTAGGAAGTGTCTGAGACCAGATTTGAACCTAGGACCTCCTGTCTCTAGGCCTGGCTTTCAAACCACTGAGCTACCCAGCTGTCCCCCTTGCTGATATTTTATTTAAAATTTTTGAATTGATATCAATAATGGAAACCAGACTAAGTTGCTTTTTCTTCTTTTTTTCCCCTCTTTTTGGTTTATGTATCAGCATCATATTGGTGTCATAAAAATAATTTGGTAGGACTCCTTTGCCTATTTTGCCAAATAGTTTATATAGCATTAGAATTAATTTTTCTTTAAATACTTTGTAGAATTCTATTGTGAATATTTGGATATTTTTTTCTTTGGGAGCTCATTTATGACTTGTTCAATTTATTTTTAAAGATAAGATTGTTTAATTATTCTTTTTTTCCTCTTCTCTTAGTGTGGGTAATTTATATTTTTATAACATTAATTTCCTTTAGATGATCAGATTTCTTGACATAAAATTGCTCAATAGATTCTAAAAATTGTTTTAACTTTCATTTTATACTGATGATTTGAATTTCTTTTAAAAAGTTTTATTAACCAAAGGTAATTCTATTTTGCTGACCTTTTTTCATAAAACATCTTCTATTTTTACTGATTAGCTTAAAGTTGTTTTTTTTAAACTTTAATAAAACTTTTCTTTGATTTTCAGGATTTCCAATTTGGTGTTTAAATGGGAATTTTTAGTTTGTTCTTTTTTTAGTTAGCTTTTTTTTAACTTGCATGCCCAATTCATTGATGTAATCTTTCTCCATTTTTCTGATGTAGAGATTTATAAGTATGAGTTTTCCAGTAAGTGGTGCTTTGGCTCATTGCAAAAATTTTGATATGTTGTTTCATTATTATTATTTTCTTTAATGAAATTATTGAATATTTTTGTGATTTTTTTTTGACCTACTCATTCTTTAGGAATAGATTGTTTACTTTCTAATTAATTTTTAATCTATACTTTAACACCTTTATTGAATGTGATTTTTTAATTCATATATGCCCCTTTCCTTTTTTTTTTCTTAAAGCTCTTTGGGATGGAGTCTTAGTAGTGGTATTGTTGGGTCAAACATTCAGGGCTTTGTAGCCCTTTGTGCTAAGTGCCAAACCATTTTCCAGAATTATTGAAACAATTTGTAATTATAACAGTACGGCATTAGTATATCAGTTTTCCACATTCCCTATGATGTTTGTCATTTTTCCTTTTCTATTAGCCAATCTGAAAAGTATGATGTGTTATATTAGAAGTGTTTTAATTTCCATTTCTCTTATCAATCATGATTTAGAGCATTATTTCATATAATTTTACATAGCCTTGATTACTTTATCTGAAAACTGCCTGTTCATATCCTTGGACTATTTATTAGTTGGCGAATGACTTGTACTTATATATTTAACAATTCAGATTTTCTATTCACCTCTGGTTTTTTCATTAGGAATGCTTAAAAGTCCTCTTCATTAAATTTACATTCCTCTCTCCCCCCGCCCCCTGAAAGATTATATTCTGTTTTACTGTAGTTATTCTTGGTTGTAATTCAAGCTCCTTTGCCTCCTGGAATATTACATTCCAAGCCACCTGCTCCTTTAATGTGGAAACTACTAAATTTTGAGTGATCCTGACTGTGGCTCTATGGTATATGAATTATTTCTTACTGACTGCTTGCAATATTTTCTCTTTAACCTGGTTCTTTGGGATTTGGCTATAATATTCCTAGGTCTTTTAATTTGTTAACTCTTTCAGGTGATGATTGGTGCATTATTTCAGTTCCTCTTTTACCCTCAGATTTGAGTTCATCCTAGACCAGTGATAGGCAAACTTTTTAAAGAGGGGGCCAAAGGAAAGGAAATGCTCATCTGTCAGTCTGTTTCTAAGGCAACTCATTTGAAGTTTCATTGTATTGTATCCTACCTGTTGTATTTGTCAGATTAGAAATAATATCGTGCTGCTGGATAGAACATTTCAGGGGGGCAGCATCTGGCCTGTGGGCTGTAGTTTGCCTGTCACTGTTCTAGACTGTTTTCCTTGATAATCTTCTGAAATGATATTTAAGCTCTTTTTTTATATTCTACTTTTCAGTTAGTCCAGTAATTCTTAAATTATCTTGCCTCAGTCTATTTTCAGGTAAATTGTTTTTCTGATAAGATATTTTGTTTTCTTCTATTTTCATTGTTTTGATACTATTTCTTGAAATTTTTAAAAGTCATTAGCTTCTACTTTTCTATTTCTCCAAAAATTTCAGTGAATTATTGTACCCCTTTTTCCCATTTGGCCAATTCTGCTTTTTATGGTATTCTTTAGTGAAATTTTGTACCTCTTTTTCATTTCACCAATTCTTTTTTTTTCAGGGTGTTTTATTTTTAATAAAGTTTTATTTTCCTCCAATTACAGGTAACAATTGTTTTTATCTAATTTTATTTAAAAAAAAAAACCCTTACCATCTGTCTTAGAATCAATACTTCGCATTACTTTCAAGGGAGAAGAGTGATAAAGGCTAGTCAATGGGGGTTAAGTGACTTCCTCTGGGTCACATAGCTGAGAAGTGTCTGAGGTCAAATTTGAACCCAGGAACTCCTGGCTCTAGCCCTGGCTCTCAGGCCACCCAACTGCCCCTAGCAATTCTTAACATTCTTAAAAATTTTTTTTAAATTCTGAATTCTCTCTTCTGCCCCATTCTCCCTTGTTCCCTCTCTTTCCTACCATCATACTGAGATGGCAAGCAGTATAATGGAGATTTTATATATGCAATCATGGAAAACATTTTTTAATTTTTGTCATTTTGTGAAATAGATCTCAAGCAAAAAAAAAATAAAAAAAGGAAGTGAAATAAAGCATGATTTGGTTTGCAGTCAGGCTCCATCAGTTTTTTCTCTGATGACATTTGCCATTTTTCATCATGAGTCTCTGGGATTGTCTTGGACTACTACATTGCTGAGAAAATAGCTCACTTGTAGTCGTTCCTGAAAAAAATATTGCTGTTACTGTGTATATTTTTCTAGTTTTGCTCACTTTGCTTTGCAACAATTAATGCACGCCTTTCCAGCCTTTTCCCAAATGATCTTGCTCATCATTTCTTTTTTTTTTCTTTATTTTTTTAAAACCCTTATCTTCCATCTTGTAGTCAATGCTGTGTATTGACTCCAAGGCAGAAGAGTGGTAAGGGCTAGGCAATGGAGGTCAAGTGACTTGCCCAGGGTCACACAGCTGGGAAGTGTCTCAGGCCAGATTTGAACCTAGGACCTCCTGTCTCTAGGCCTGACTTTCAGTCCACTGAGCACCCAGCTGCCCTTTGCCCATCGTTTCTTATAGAACAATCGTATTTTATAACTATCATATACCATAACTTGTTTACCCATTCCCCAATTAAGGGACAACCTCTCAATTTCCAACTGTTTGCTACCAAAAAAAAAAAAAGATGGCATAAATATTTTTGTACAAATACATTCTCCTCCCAACACCCCTTTCTAAAATCTCTTTGGAATATAGACCTAGTAGTGATATTACTGCATCAAAAGGCATGCACAGTTTTAGAGTCATTTTGTTTCTTTAATCAAGAGTGATTAGAACATTTTTATATGACGATAAATAGTTTTGATTTTTTTTTTAACCCTTACCTTCCGTCTTGGAGTCAATACTGTGTATTGGCTCCAAGGCAGAAGAGTGGTAAGGGTAGGCAATGGGGGTCAAGTGACTTGCCCAGGGTCACACAGCTGGGAAGTGGCTGAGACCAGATTTGAATCTAGGACCTCCTGTCTCTAGGCCTGGCTCTCATCCACTGAGCTACCCAGCTGCCCCCTAGTTTTGATTTTTTAATCTGAAAACTTCATATTCATATCCTTTGACCATTTAATATGTGGTGAATGACATATTTTTATAAATAGGAGTTATTTTTATATCTGTATGAGAAATAAGCTCTTTGTTAGAGCTACTTTCCAATAAAAATATTTTTCTCCTAGGCTTCTCTTTTTCTTTTGCATTTACATTGTTTGTCCAAAACCTTTTTAATTTCATATAATTCAAACCATCCAATTTATATTCTTTTATATAATGGCATTCACATAGGTAAACTATTTCATGGTGCCCTAATTTCCATATATTGTCATGTTTTGTGTCTAAATTATTTACCCATGTTGACTTTATCTTTGTATGTGGTATGAGCTTTTGGTCTCTCCCTAGTGTCTACTATTTTTTTTTGTCCAGATTTCCCAATAGTTTTTACTTTTTTAAACCCTTATATTCATCTATGAATCAAGAGTATCAGAGTAGAAGAGCTCTTAAATTTTAGGCAACTGTGTTCACACACCTATAACCTTCCATCTCCAAATCTGGCTCTCTACCAAACTACCTAGCTGCTGACTCCTAGTTTAAAAAAGTTTTCCCTAACTTTTTCTCTTCTTTGCTTCTGACCACTGCCTTCTTTTATCTGCGTTCCATTTTATCACTTTCCTCCCCATTTCTCTCATCTCCTTTCTGATTGGATAAGATAGATATGTATATAGTAGAGCCCCTGTATGTACTGATGTCACATCTGTTGTTTTAGTTACCCATGTTGTTACCTGTGGAAAAAGTGAAATAAATTGATAAATTAAAAAAAAATCAGATCTTTGTTTGAATCAATGAGGTATTTCATATTCTCAAATTTTTCATTTTTTAAATATTTTGTTTAATATATTCTTGCTGCCTTGTGAAGTCATTTGTTTCCAGTTGTTGAGTTCTGTTTTTTTAAAGACTGAATTTCATCCCTGGCTTTTTGGTCATCCTTCTCCTTCTGGTCTGATTTTCTTTGTAGATCATCTTTTGCTTTCTTTGCTTCATTTTCAAGCTGGCCAATTCTGGCTTTTAAGACTTTATTTTCTTGTTTTAGTTCATGTATTTCCTTTTTCAAATTGTTTTCAGCCTCTCTTGATTCTTTTTTGAGTTCCAGAAGTTGAATTTTGAGATCTTCCAAAGCCTATGTTCAGTTTCCTGGAACTACTTCCTCTTCTTCTATTTCTATTTCATTTGCTCTCTTTTTCACTTCCTTCAAAGAAGCTGTCACTTGTCATTTCTTTTCTCTTTTTCTGTTGCTTACTCATATTTTTTCCTTTTCTGTTCTGCTAGTTTGAGCAGATGTATTTAATCTTTGATGAAAGATCTTCCTCCAGCTGGCTATGGAGGTTTGTAGTTACTTTCTCTGCCCTCTGAAGACTTCTTGACTTTCCAGTTGTTGGTATTTAGCCTGATTGGATTAGTTTATACTTCTTAATCTGCCCTGAGGCTAAAACCTGGAGAGTAGGGAAAAACAAAAGAACAACAAAAAAAACCCTGGGACAAGAAGGAGCATTTTTTCTGAGCTGAGCTGTTCAGCAGTGGGGTTCCCCTGCACTATCCTTATGTTTGATCTGGTTTTCTTTCCTCTTAATATCCTTTGTTCTCTATCTCAGTATGAGGAAGCCAACCTGTCTGGAGTCTGAGGTTTGGCTCTCTCTAAGCTACCATCTTCCTGGTGTTTTTTTCTGTGTTTCTCTGGTTTTCTCCTCCAGTCACCTCTCCAGTGCCTGTGTTCAACTCCCAGAGTTTGGCGCCAGCCAGGCCCTCTCTCCCGGTCAGTGCGCCTGCCAGTCCTGAGATTTCTGGGCTGCTGGAGACTCTGCATAGCATGTTGGGGAGGCGTCATGAGATTCTTCTTCAATATCCTCAGACCCTACAGTTCAAGAATTCAAGCCTTTTTCTTAGCATACCTCTTTAGCTGTCCTGAAGTAGGGTTCCCCCTGCTCTGTCCAGTTTTTAGATTTGTTCTTCTTTCTTCTTGAAGGGCATTCTTTTCTATCTCTGTGTGTAAGGGTGCAGAGATTTTAAGATTCCCTCTGTCTAAGCTGCCATCTTCCCAGAATTCCACTATCAGTTGTGAATTGATCCAACCATTCTGGATGACAATTTTGAACTATGCCCAAAGAGTGCTAAAAGACTGGCTGCCCTTTGATCCAGCCATACCATTGCTGGGTTTGTACCCCAGAGATATCCTAGATAAACAGACTTGTACAAAAATATTTATAGCCACACTCTGTGTGGTAGCAAAAAACTGGAAAATGAGGGGATGCCCTTCAATTGGGGAATGGCTGAACAAATTGTGGTATATGCTGGTGATGCAATACTATTGTGCTCAAAGGAATAATAACCTGGAGTAATTCCATGTGAACTGGAATGACCTCCAGGAATTGATGCAGAGTGAAAGGAGCTGAGCCAGAAGAACATTGTACACAGAGACCAATACACTGTGGTAAAATAGAATGTAATGGACTTCTGTACTAGCAGCAATGCATTGACCCCCGACAATTCTGAGGGATTTATGGAAAAGAACGCTACCCACATTCAGAGGAAGAACTACAGGAGTGGAAACACAGAAGAAAAACACTTGCTTGAACACATAAGTTAATGGGGACATGATTGGGGATGTAGACCTGAAAAGACCACTCCAATGCAATTATCAATAATATGGAAGTGGGTCTTGATAGATGACTCATATTAAGACCAGTGGAAATGCGCATCGGCTATGGGAGAAAGGGTGTGTTTGAGGGGGAGAAGGGGAAAGTAAAAGCATGAATCATGTAACCATGGAAAATTTTTCTAAAAAAGAAAAAAAAGAAAGAAAATAAAAATATGTAAACTTAAAATTGTAGAAAATGAAAAAATAACTTTTAATCCACCCACCAAGTGATTAGAGATTCTAGCATGGTGACATCCTGCTTAGTTGATTACTGAGAGAGGAGAGAGAGAATGTTTTTCTCCATTTTCTTTTTTTAAACCCCTTATTTCTGCCTTTGAATTAATAATAAGTATTGGTTCAAAGGCAGAACAGTTGCAAGGGCATGCAATTGGGATTTAAGTGACTTGTCCAGGGTTACATAGCTAGGAAGTGTCTGAGGCAAAATTTGATCCCAGGACCTCTCATCTACTGTTATTGAAATATGACTTTATTTGTGAAAAAAATGTTTTTTAAATATTTTCATGTAATTCCTTTGTTTTGTCAAGTATAGTCCCAGTTATCTTATTCTATCTGTGGTTATTTTAAATGGAACATCTCTCTATCTCTTATTGCAAGATTTTGTTAGTAATATATTAAAAAACTGATAGATTTTTGTGGGTTTATTTTATATTTTACATTAAAAATATTGATAGTTTCAACTAACTTTTTCATAGAAATTTTGGGTTTTCCACCAATACCATCATGTCATCTGTAAGAAATTGTATTACTTCTTTTCCCATTCAAATTCCATACATTTCTTTTTTCTTTTATTACTATTGCTAGTATTTCTTATATTATGTAATATATTAATGATATTTAATATTATTAACATATTATTAACACATATTTTAACATACAACACTTATTACATATTGTGATATATTTATATATAATTATAATAACATATTTGTAATATATAATATTAATGATAATGTGTATCCTTGTTTTACTCCTGATTTTATTGGGAAGGCTTCTGACATATCTTTGTTACAGATAATATTTACTGATGCTTTAAATTGATGTTCATAATATTTTAAGGGGAAAAACCCTTTGTTACCTATATTTTCTAATGTTTTTAATAGGAATAAATGTGGTATTTTATCAGACTTTTTTCTGCATCTATCGATATAATCATCTAATTTCATTGCTTTTGTTATTAATGTAGTAATTTATGTTGTCAGTTTTTCTTATATGTAACCATCCCATGTACCATATTTGGTCACAGTGCATAATTTTTGTGTTGTCTTATTTTAGTCTACTGACTAATATTTTATTTGGGATTTTTGCATCCATATTCATTAATGAAATGCTCATTAATGAAATAAAACATTTGTTTTATACAGTAGGTTCTTTAGCTTTTCTTTCAAATAATTTATTTATTATTGGAATTAGTTGATCTTTAAACTTTGGTAGAATTCACTTTGAATCCATCTTGTGATGCTTCTTAAAGGAAATTCATTTATAGCTTGTTCAACTTCTTTTTCTAAAACAGGTTTATTTAGATATTCTGTTTTCTCTTCAGATAGTCTCAGCAGTTTATAGTTTTGTAAACATTCTTCCATTTTGCAATATATTTGTTGGCATATAATTGAGCAAAACATCTCCTAATAATTGCTTTAGTTTCATTTTCCTAGATGGCATATTTATTGTTTTTGTCTGTTATGTTTGTGATTTGGTTTTCTTTTCTCTTTTAAAAATCACATCAACCAGTGTTTTTTTCAATTTTTGTTTTATAAAACCAACACCTTTAATTATAAATTTGTTAGTTTCTTATATTCAGTTTTATTGATCTCACCTTTGATTTTTAGGATTTCTAATTTGTATTAGTTGGATATTTAGAAATTCTTTTTCTGATTTTTTAAATTGCATTCCCAATTCATCGATCTTTTCTTTCCCTATTTTATTAATATAGTCATTCAGAGATAAAACTTTCTCTTAAATAACTGATTTTGCTGTATCCCACATGTCTTTTTGTATGTTTATCTTATTATCATTCTGGAATTATTCCTTTCTTTTTTTTTAACGTTTATTAATATTCATTTTTAACATGGTTACATGATTCATGCTCCTACTTTCCCCTTCACCCCCCGCATTCCCCCCACCCATGACCGATGCACATTTCCACTAGTTTTGTCATGTGTCCTTGATCAAGACCTATTTCCAAATTGTTGGTAGTTGCATTGGTGTGGTAGTTTCGAGTCCACACCCTCAATCATGTCCACCCCAACCCATGCGTTCAAGCAGTTGTTTTTCTTATATGTTTCCTCTCCTGCAGTCCTTCCTCTGAATGTGGGTAGCATCTTTACCATAAATCCCTCAGAATTGTCCTGGATCATTGCATTGCTGCTGGTACAGAAGCCCATTACATTCAATTTTACCACAGTATATCAGTCTCTGTGTACATTGTTCTTCTGGCTCTGCTCCTTTCGCTCTATTCCTTTCTTTTTTGACTGATAGTACTCCTCCCTGCCCTTGAACTAACCCAGAAGTGAGTATAGGCAATGGAGTTGCTAAATAGTGTTTATTCCTGTTTCCACTGCTGGAACAGTGGTCTCCTAAATTCTCTTTCTGACCAACTACAAGCTTAACATTGCTGTTTTGAGAACATCCGAATCTGCTATTACCTCTGTTACCACCAGATAATCTCACCACTCGTGTTTCACACATATGGGCTTTGTGTCAGCCTCCTCCCATGACACAACTCTCTTTTCCCAACCTCCTATGTTGTCTTTTTTTCCCCCTATTTTGTAGTCTGGAAACATGATTCAATCTTTTTTTGATTTTGTTATTCCAGAATTTGATTTAAGGTGTTAATTTAAAGTTGTTTGAAGGGCAATGTTGGGATAGCTCAGCTGAGCACTTCTTCTACTCTGCCTTCTTGCCCCATTGTGATTCTTTAAAGGATGATTTCTTTCAATTATGTCTAATGAATTTTAAATTAGATATAAAGCAAACAGCATATTTTGTGTTTTGCTTTTGAAAAATGATGTATTTCATTGTTTTTTCCACCATGTATTGTTTATTTTTTTCTTCATTATGCTTAGGTTAATTTAGATAAAAGCTTTTTTATTTTTGTGTTTATTCTTTCCTTTTTGATTTTGAGGCTATAGTATAGTACTTGCTTTAATTTTTCTCTTAAGTAGTTTTCAATATTATCATGATAAATTATAATAAAGAGAAAGTGTTTTTTTTCAAATTAGCATTTTTAAAATGTAATGATGGTTGGTAGTTTACAAAGCCCTGGCTTCAAAATAACTGTCAGGTCAATATGCAAGCATTTTTATCATCACATTACAATTGAGGAAATTGATGCCAATAGAATTTTCCTGTGGGTTCTTGCCCAATAAGTGTTAGAACTAGTATCAGATCCCTAGCATTCTTGTTCTATGCCTATAGTTTTTTCCCACTGTTATTACTCCGGTGCTTCTCTTCTAATGAAATTTTCTATTAAGATAATTTTTTTTTTGCCCTGTGTCCTTTCAATTCAGAAGGAAGAAAGGAAAATGAGTAACATAAATAATCACTACAATGTGAGAAGTGTGGTTATTTGTACATTTTTATTTGTTTTTTTTACATCTTTGATATAAGGAGTTTGGACTCAATTATTTTTCTGTTTTATTAAGAAAATAATACGTATATTAAAAAGCCTAAGTTATACAAAATTTCATTAATAATGTGAGACTAAATTGAATGAAATTATTTACTATTTTTTTTAACTTAATGGGACTATGTTGTATACAACTTTGTTTTGTGTGTGTGCTGATTGATTCTGAATTTAATTCTGGAATTTTATGGTTATACATAAACTTATATGTCATTTCTGCTCTTAGATGTAAAATTTTAAAGATAAGGAAAATGATCAGTTGAAATTATCATTTTAAAAGAGAATATTATCCTTTGTGTGCTCTTGAAATACAATAGATTTATTTTAATTATATAATTTATTTGCATTATTACAGAAGGGTGGAAAAAATTAAGAGAAAGGAGGAGAACTGAAATTTTAATCTGCACCCTGAGTCCTCTATAGAGGTGGATCGCATGCTCACCATGAGTTTAATAGTCCATCTCCATCTTCCTTAATATAATTTAGTATTTCCTCCAAAGAGCCTATTTTATGTTCACATTTAAAACAAACTTTGAAAATCCCTTGAAACTTTATTTTCAAGATTGTAAAATAGTTTAGAAAATTTTTATTTGAAGTTTCTAGAGTGTTTAGATGTGAGAATTTTAATAGGTGATAGGTCATTTTTTGGCAATAAGTCTTTTTTTTTTTTTTTGACCATAACTGTCTTGCCCTCTAATTGAGGGTGTTCCCCAAGACTCCATCCTGAATCTTCTTCTCTATCTACCTTTGCTGTTGTGACTTTGTCAAGTCCCTTGTGTTCAATGAACATTTCCATGCACCTAATTTTATATAACATAATCTACTCTTAGCATCTCTTCTGAGCTCCACGCCCACACAACAAACTTTTTTATTTGAATTAGGAGTTTAATAGATATTTCAAAATCAGCATTCAAAAAAGAAGTCATTTTTGTACTCAAACCTACCCTTCTACCAGAGTAATTTCTTTCTGTTCATAGTTTTTTTTTTTTTAAACCCTTGTACTTCTGTGTATTGTCTCATAGGTGGAAGATTGGTAAGGGTGGGCAATGGGGGTCAAGTGACTTGCCCAGGGTCACACAGCTGGGAAGTGGCTGAGGCCGGGTTTGAACCCAGGACCTCCTGTCTCTAGGCCTGACTCTCACTCCACTGAGCTTCCCAGCTGCCCCCTCTGTTCATAGTTTTGTAATCTCATGCCATTCTCAAATCATTCTCGCTCACCTCATAATCCATTCACTTGCCCAGTTATTCAATGGTCAATCAATTAATAAATTTTTATTATATGCCTACTGTAGGATAGTCACTGTTCTAAGTAGTGCCACGACAAAAGAAGCGGCAAAAGACTATCCTGCTCTTAAGGAATTTCTCATTTAATGTTCTCATTTCTGTTTCTTGACTACATCAATTTCTTTATTTAGATCAGTGGTTCCCAAACTTTTTTGGCCTACTGTCCCCTTTCCAGAAAAACTATTACTTAGACCCCTTGAAATTAATTTTTTAAAAATTTTAATAGCAATTAATAGGAAAGATAAATGCACCTGTGGCCATCACCACCCTCCTGGATTGCTGCAGTACCCACCAGGGGGCAGTAGCGCCCACTTTGGGCATCACTAATTTAGATAGTCAGCACCCTAACTTAAGACCTCATCATCTGTGCTGAACTGTTGTAATAGCCTTCTGCTATCAGAGCAATTTTTTTAAAGTACAGGTCTGATCATTTCTTTCTCCTAATCCATAAACTATACTGGATGCCAAGTACCTCTTGGATTATATATGAACTACTCCTTTCAGCATTTAGATTTCTTTTGAACCTGACTATAATCTTTCTGTCTTTAAAATCTTCCACATTATTCTCTTCCACACAGTTTTCATTCCAGGCATCCTGGCCTATTTACTGTTCTGCATAGATGATGCTCCATTTTCCCATACCTTGGAATTTGATGTCTCCTGTCTTGAATTGCATTACGTTCTTTTTGTGGCTTGTTGGCATGAGGTCCCACTTTCTACACTGACATTTTTTTTTATCTCCATTGCTCTTGCTGTTTGTGTTCTCCCTCCTCTAATTACCTTGAATTTATATGGGTAAATACTGTCTCCCCCTTTAAGTATAAGGTTCTTGAGGGCAGTGACTGCTTCAAATTTGTCTTCGTATCACCCTTTGCTTATGATACATTTAATAAATGATTATTGATTGGGAAAGTGAAAATCTTAATTTTAAAATATCTTTAAATATTAATGATTTCTTATTCTCATTAACATAATAACACGGTATAATTTTTATCATTAATGATACTTGTTTTTAATCCAAATTTTAAATAATCTTGATAATTTTGAATTTTTTAAACCATCTTTCTGTTGAGATCTGATTATATTGCAATAGTAGTTGTATCAGTTTTTCCCATATTTGGTTATTGGTGCATCCTGGTATAATACAACCTTTGATTTATATCCTCTTTGTTAGAAATTTTTAAATTAATTTCATCCATTCTGTTGCATTTAATTTTGTTAAAAATGTTACATAAGCCATAAATCCACTTAATTAGGCCCATGGAAATTGTAATACATAGAAATATACAGAAGGTAACTGAATAAATGAAAGTTGCACTATCAACACCTACACATTAGGGTTCTCTCACTCTTACCTCAGGATACCTTCTTTGATTACTTCTAAATGACACATGACTTTCTGAAATATGTACTGTGTGGTTGTCAGTTTACATCTATCTGTACATTAAATATTAGCATCAACTTCATTGTTTTAAACTACAGAAATAGAAATGGAAATTTTGATGAAAGATGGTAAAAAGGTATTTCTTTTGAAATCATAAAATCAGGTTGAAACTCCACTCATGATGATACTACCTCTAATTTAACTTGAGCAAAGCAGCCACCTTTGGCCTCATTTTCCACATTAGTGAAATGAGAAATTTGTATTAGATGACCTCTGAGATCACTTTTAGCTCTAGATAAATGCTGCTAATATTTTCTTTCTGTTCACCAAATGAATTATCTTGTGCATATCCCATCTTAAGAAGTGCTACAATAGATTATAGCATCAATTAATCAATAAGCATTTACCAAGTACTCATATACCAGAAATTGTTCAGTGTTGAGACTACAAAGGTTAAAATGAAATGTTCTCTGTCATCAAGGTATTTATAGTCTATTGAGAGTAACAGTATATAACTATGACAGATTCTACATTGGGTAAATACAACATAATTGGGAATTATTGATAGTTGGGGAGATAGCAAGTCAATATACCTTTATTAAGTGTATTTTGTGTGCCAGACACTTTACTATGTACTGGTTATAGGGTTAAAAAAAAAGGTTAAAGACTCTGCTCTCAGGAAGCTCATAGCCTACTGAGGAAGACAACAAGCAAACAGCTATGTACAAACTGTAAATAAGATGAATTTGAAATAATCAGCAGTATTAGGGCACTAGAATTAAGGGGAATTGAGAAAGGATAGAAGGATAAAACAATAGATTTAGAGTTGGGAGACATTTTAGAAGTCTTCAACCCAAATTTTACAGGTAAAGGATCTAAGAACAAAAAGAATTAAGTGCACTGCTCACCAAGGCAATAAGAGGCAAAGTATTTTTATTTCTCATTATAAGCTTTAGGTGGACTTACTGTCAAAACTATGACAATTCCATGTTTTTGTGATTTTTTTTTTGTGATTATTTGTTGTTGATTCTTTGTGGTGGGATGTAGGAGTGGAAAATGAAAATGAAGATCTGTTGTTTTAACAGCATATACCTAACAACTGTTTAATACATTTATATACCTTATTCCTTCCAACAGCCCTGTAAAGTAGAGGGTACAACTTTTGTCATTGTCTTTTTAAATTAGGTCAGATTTGGAACCTGAAGCTCAGAGAGGTTTTTAGTGACTTACTCCTAATTAAAACAGAAGAATCTCAATCAGGAGTCCTAATGCTGAGGTCTGATGTTCTTTCACTTAGACTATATTGTAATCATTAGATTATCACTCTTTAGTATTCCTCCTCCCCTGCAAAAGGAAGTAATTAAGAAGTAATTAGGTTTAGATTAACTAAATTGTATCTTGAAATTTAGAATAATAAGGCTGAATGAAAAGAAAATTAAACTTTTAAATAAGAGTTTAGGAGAATAGCATGGAATAGAAATCCAAATTTAGAGTCAGTAAGACCTGGGTTCAATTTCTGCTCTGATTGTTATATCCTGGCTTTTTTATTCTAGGAAAGTCACTTAATCTGTCATTGTTATAAGTAATGTTCTAAGTCTTTAAATTTCAGAATACTTGCTAATATTCATTGATATAAGGCTTTTCTTCACTTAGATTTTCCCTATAGCTATGAAATCCATAGGTCTAGAACCAAAAAAACTAGATATAGATATTGAAGTGGTACTAATCATCACTATTTTAAAATTTTAATATAAAGGTCTTCTATTCTTTGTATTAACAAAACGGTCTGTCTGGTGATTGTTTTTTGTATTCCACTTGTGGTGACATTTATAGTTGAGAGATTTTTTTTACAAAGTTTAGTATATGTATATCCTAGAATTTGGCAATTCTGATCTAAATATTAGTTTATAAGACTGCCTTTTTATGACTGGGTGTGGGGAGAGGTTCTATGTAGTTCTTTTAAAAATTTTCATATTGAACTTGCCTGATTCTAATGACTTTCCTCATAGTTTCATTTGTTTTTCTTCCCTTAATTCCTATAAAGAAAAGATCTTTGTCAAATAGTAGTGGGAAGCAGTTCTCATCATTTTTTTTTGTATAATACTTTTTATACCTAAGTTATGGATTCATGTTTCTATCTATATCTATATTAAGTGCTTACTATGTTCTTGGCACTGTACTAATTATTAGCAAGAAAGACATTTCCCACCCTCAAGGAGCTACAGTCTAATGAGAGAAAGTGATATAATAAAGGAAACTGAAAAAAAAGTGTGGGAACTTATCCATTTACCCCTGTCATGGGAGAGGTACCACACATATGGGAATGATGAAATCTAAAAGTAATGGAGGGGTCAGCTGAATGGCTCAGTAGACTGAGAGTCAAGACCAGAGATGGAAGGTTCTGGGTTCAAATTTGACTTCAGATACTTCTTAAGCTGTGTGGCCCTGGGCAAGTCACCTAAAGCTCATTGCCTAGCCCTTACCACTTTTTTGCTTTAGAACCAATTCTCAGTATTGATTCTAAGATGGGAGATAAGGGTTAAAAAAAAAAAAAGTAATGGAACCAGGTGGTAAATGAAAAGATCTTAGAGGCCCTCCTTAAATGGAATGGAGGAGCACTTAGTTTCTTCCTCTATTCAAGGAGCCCCTGGGGTAAAGGGTATTGATAAGTTTTGAATACCAAGGTTGATTTGCTCTAATATTGGAATATTATGTAGCACCTGGAATTTTTTTTTTTAAACCCTTACCTTCCGTCTTGGAGTCAATACTGTGTGTTGGCTCCAAGGCAGAAGAGTGGTAAGGGTAGGCAATGGGGGGTCAAGTGACTTGCCCAGGGTCACACAGCTGGGAGTGTCTGAGGTCAGATTTGAACCTAGGACCTCCCGACTCTAGGTCTGACTCTCAATCCACTGAGCTACCCAGCTGCCCCCAAGCACCTGGAATTTTTAACCAATAAATGTGATATGATTTCGACAGGAAATAACATTGTTTATTAACAGGCCATGCAGTCTGTTAACAAAGAATGGGTCCTTACATCCATCTCTCCCTCAAAAGACCCTTCATGAGCCTTGGTACTCTCTTTTATAGGAAGGTGTGTCTTTTTCTGATTGGCCTGACAGTTTGTCCCTTTTGGACCTACCCTGGCAATCTCAATTGGTGGATATTTTTTAAAAAGAGGTGAACTTATAGATCTCAACTTCTCCATTACTTCATTACAGAGAAGGTAGGTGTTTACTCAGATAAGGGAAATATCAGACCCTATCTATTTTAGAGACTTTCGGGCTAAGATGGCCACAGAATAGAAGCAAGGGTCTTCTTTTCCTCACCACTAAATGATATAAAGTGCCTCAAAAGGACAAAAATCAAAATCAGATGAACGAAGGGGCTCTACCGTAAGGTGCAGCCTGAAGGTAGGTAGGGTTGGGGCATTTCCATATTATAATGGGGTATAATTACTCCTAACTGTTATGGGCGGTATGGTGCTTCTGAATTCAGGCCTGATAAAGAGATGGCCCACCATCCTCAGATGGTATAAGGACCTGACTGAAAAGGTTTGGAAGCCTAGGTGAACACCAAAGATTGATAATGAACACCAAGTCCCACCAATATTTATTACTCAGTTGAGCATTGGTCCCACCTACAGTGTCCAAGCTTAAGTGGCAAGTGAAAAGCAGTGAGCTAATTCACACAGCTTCTCTGGAAACTTGGCTTGGGGTTGGGTTGATGGATAGATGTATATAGTGAGAATACTTATTAATAATGTTGGAATAATGTGATTGGTTGAGGCTTAGCAGAAATATTCCCCTTTCCCCTTGAATGCAGGATTATCAAATTGATCCTTAGAATAATAATAGCTTTACCTGGGTAAGTTCAAAGATTAAATTATAATAACTCAAGGGGTAGTATCAAGGATAAGGAAGAGGGTATGGGGATGGCTATGCCAGTCTACAGGTGCTAAAGTTAGCTAATCAATTGTTAATCAAGTTTAGGAGCTGGCTGGAGAGATTTCTTCTCCCTCTCAGACCCTGGTCAGGCCTGGCTGTGGCCTTGATCAGATGGAGTGAGGTTTGATGAAATTCTTCTTGATGATTAGATGTTTGATGTATATCTCTCAGCCTTATTCAGCAGGTGATGAATTGATACTCAGACAATAGGATACAGGTGCTAGTGCAGGTTTTTAGGCCTACCCACCCACCATCTGGAACCTGTTCTCAAGATTGAGAGCCTAGAAAGGATCAGCTTCTGGGTTTTTATAGTGGTGGTAGCAACTGTCTCTTGCCCCTCGGCTCATGCTCAGTTGGGGCATTTCCTTATTATAATGTGGTAAAATTACTCCTAACAAAGTGCAAGCTGATCACCCCTCCCCCACTCCACCTATTGCACCAGAGTCAGAGTGAGCGTGGGGCACTCTTTAGGTTGGGAGGGGGGGATGGTGGTGGTGGTGGCTTCGGTGGCAGCTGAGGACACCACAGACTTACCCTTGAGAGCAGTGAGACTTGGGATCCCAGGAGGCTGAGGAACATGGAGCATGGGCATAGAGATAGGGCAGAGAGGGGCTACCCATAGCAGATGTGGGGTAGACTGAAAAACAGCCTCAGGGCAAAAAACACTCTTTCGCCAGATACACTGCCTACCCTCCTCACTCAGACTTCTGACTGGGAAGGGGAGAAAAAACTAACAGAGCAATGGCCACCAACACCCAGAATTACATTCCACAACTACTAAAAGAAATATAAGAAAAAGGCTTTTACCTTGGATAACTCCTATGGAGAAAAGCAGCAGACTACAGATGAGACAGCAGAGGACAACAAACAAGCAAACACATCTAAAATTTCCAAAAAAAAAAAAAAAAAAGGAAATTGGTCACAAGCTCTTGAGGAACTCAGACTTGAATTTCAGAACCAAGTAATAAAGTTAGAGGAACAATGGGAAGAAAAATGGGAGAAAGAAATGCAAGAAATTCAAAAGGAAAATAACATTTTAAAAGACAGAATCTCTCACTTGGAAAAAGAAGTCCAGAAATTAAATGAAACGATAATCAAATTGGAGATCATAATTTATCTGCGGGAAGCCATGAAAAGCAAGATAGACCAAACTGAAAAGGAAAATCAAAAGATCATAGCTGAAAGCCAGTCTTTAAAGACTAGATTTGGGCAAGTAGAAGCTAATGATCTTACAAGACAGCAAGAATTTAAATCAAAGTTAAAAGAATGACAAAGTAGAAGGAGATATGACATATCTCACTGATAAGATCATAGACTTGAAAAATCAGTTTAGGGGAAACAATTTGAGAATCACAGGTCTACCTCAAAACCTAGAAATGAACATATCTTGATGTCATACTACAAGAAATTATCTAAGAAAACTGCTCTGATGTTCTTGAACAAGAGGGCAAAATATAGACATTGAAAGAGTCCATAAATCACCCTCTAAATTAAATCTTTGAAAGAGAACCCCCAGCAATGTAATTGCCAAGTTCAAGAACTTCCAAGCTGAGGAGAAAAATGTTGCAAGAAGCCAGAAAGAGACAACTCAGATACCAAGGAGCACCAATCAGGATTACACAGGATCTGGCAGCCTCCACACTAAAGGACCCCAAAGCTTGGAAAATGATAATGATATTCAGAAAGGCAAGAGAATTGGGTCTACAACCAAGGATTATCTACCCATCAAATCTGACTATATACTTCTAGTGGAAAGTATAGGCTTTCAACAAAATAGAAGATTTCCAAGTAATGCAATAAAAATAATAATTCGTAGGGATACGTGGAGAGGCAAATTAAAAATTAATTAGAAATTAAATAACATGATTCTATATTCTATTTTAGAATCTTTTAGAGAAGGTGGTCTGTCTTTTTTGATGAGTAGGACTTTTAACAAAAGACAGTTAACCTAGCCCAGTTTAGATGCCTTGGGCCTGGCTTTTTCAGCTTGACCTTGGAATGCCAAGAGGCTTGAGAAATATGAATTATTTCCCATAGAAATATTACTAATAAATATTATAATTCAACATTAATTTTTCTCAATAGCAGCTACAACGTGTTTACATTTTGAATGGCTTGAGAGCTAAAGGACTTCCTGTCTTATCCAGTAATAATAACATTATTTTTTTTATTTTACTGCCACGACTAAATATTTTTTCCTTACTGGCATATTTTCCATAGTAGATTTTTTGGTCCAAAAATTACTAAAAGATTAAAAAAAGCAAAATCCAGTTTTAGAATTTTGGGACTGAGAGGGATTCTTAGTATTCATCTTTTCTCATGGCCCAATATAATACTTCATTACATTCATAACCCATGATTCATAAGTTATCAGTTATTACTTAACCTCCCTCCCCCTTTCTTGAAGTTGAAATACAAAAAAGCTTGAATGAAAAATAAGTAATATATCCCAGAGCCTTGGGGAAAAAACTAGATGTCTGACTTGTACTAGTTCAATGCTTTTCCACTATATCCAAGATTTGTTTCAGTACAACTCATTACAAATATCAAAAATGTTTATCATGGATTACATGTATCTGATTTAATAAAAATTTAATATGTGATGTTAAGAAGTGACCCTAGTTTCTGCCTAGATAGGATATTTTTTTACTTATTCCATCCCTTTATAAAGATTCCATATTTCTTTTTTAAGTATCTAATAGTTTCCAGGTTTACTTATAATGACACTGTGAAGACAGAAAATAATGCATTTCTAGCACTCATAAGACAACTCCATTTAATTTCACAAGATAGGCTTCAAAACTACAAGTAATCCTATTCCAAAATTGGTAGTTGATCCCCTTGTCAGAGAATAAAATAGGTGATGTATTGCATAATAAATTCCTTTGTTGAAAAAGAAATGTCTTGTATTGAAAACTGAAGTAAAAAACATTTCCTTTTAGTTTTATAAAATATTTCCCTGATTACTTATCTGTCCCTCTGGACTGCTAACATGTGATGTGCTGAAACTTTTTTCCTTTATCCTACTAGCAAAAGTAAGAGTTGACTTTTAATATTAAGTTGTCAATATGAACACACAAAATCATGACCTCTATAATCATGTAGCCTACTAGTGATATTGAGGATCGTTTTTTTTTTTTTTAATTCATCTTGTACTTTTGTATGCAGCCTTCTTAGGAAAGTCAGAGGCTTATATAACATATAGAAATGAACTTTACTTCATTTTTCTTTTCACTTAAAAATAAGAATTAATGTTATTGAGATGTGTAAAAAAATTTATCCCAGAAAAACTGAGATTTTGAATCATATTAAGATCTATTGTCTTGTCCTGAGGCATTTCTTATAACTTACATTTGAAGTACATAGTGTAAAAATAATATTAGGCGAGCCCACAAATAAAGGACAAAGAACTAGAAATAAAGGTTCAAAATTGTTTCTAGATACTTTTGACAGATAATATCAAAAGTATCTTCAGTGGTAAGTAAAGTGAAGCTCAAAAATGAACTTCCTTTTAGGGCCAGGCGCAAGGAACGCTAAAGAGACTCTTGTTTATGAAAAATAAACAATTTATTTAAACATATATGAGAAAAAGGATTTCTAATTCTAAGGGATTCTAACTCCACCCAAATAAACTCCCAGGTCCCTCAAGGAACTGCTTCTTCTGTGGTTCACAGGCTCTAACTAACCAAATTTATACTATTCCAAATAAACCTAACCATCACAACTCTTTAACTTTGCCTTTAAGTTACAAAGATAACCAAGGCTAGCTCATTGAGTCTCCACAAAACTCAGGTTAGGATGCTGAGTCTTAACAGATTCAGCATCCAAACCAAAGACTAGGTTTTATTTGTTCTTTTCATGCTTTAACCAATCTATAGACAGTAACAGATAAATGAATAGTGCTTCCCAAGTTGGAAAAGAAAACACTCCTTCAAGTCTTTCCCTCAGGCCTATAGAGAGAGGCAAAGATGTTACTTTCTCCAGCTCTGAGAGAGAAAGAAGCTGCCTGTGGCTCTGTTGACTGCCAGAAGCCCCCTCTTGGAATGCCACACCCAGCCAGTGAAACTGTCAGAATAACGGTTATAACTGCCACCAGTTGAAATTAACACTCTCTCTCAGCTCTATCTGAAACCCCAATTCTTCCTCAAGCCAGCTTCTCTACTTCTTATCTTTATACTAATAAAACAATACTTATTTTCTAATATCATCCTTATAATAGAGCTGATACATCAACACAAATATCCGTCAAGGACACTGATGATTGACAGTGACCTGGGCCTAGAATTATATAAAGGGAAGAAATTGAACTTCATTGTATTTTGAAATTTACAGTGCTTTCAATGTTTTTAAGGTTTTAATTGTAATAAAGACCTACCTATGAATCTCAGTATACGTTTTTTTTATGTTCTATGGCACTAAACAAGTATAGTTAATATTTATATAGTACTTATGTGCCAGGTACTATGTTAAATATTATTCAATTCTCACAACAATCCTTCAAAGGGAAGGGTTAGTATTATCCCCATTTTCAAGATTAGAAAATTGGGGCAAACAGAGATTAAATGACTTGTCTAAAATCTTAGAGCTAGTAAAGTGTCTCCATTACAACAACAGCTGCTTTTACAAGGGAAAGTACAACCAAAGGTTTAGAAAAAAATTATACTCTTTGAGGAATCAAAATTGCATGTTACCCCAAGAGTAGTAGAGAAATACACAGTAGATATAAAGAGGTGGAATTATCTTACCAACAATGAATTGTTTGTAAAAAATATCAGTGAATAGATTATTATCATTAGAAATATAATAAGCATCATTAGAAAAATATTTTTATCAGTCATATATGTGGAGTGATGGGTAAGAGATAGACAATCCTCTGAAGTGATACTCATTTCAAAAGTCTTGGAGGTATGGGAAGTAAATGTCTGGGAGATCTCTAATTTAGTTCATCTTGGAAAGACTTAACATAGGAATCATTCAAATGTCTGATAACCTGACACTGGCATCCTGGCACAGGCCTGGCGTGAAGGAAGCCACAATGCAAGCCAGTGGCCATTGGAAAGAACCAGGGTCGAGAGGAGCTTAGATTTGAAAAGCTGAGAGGTCTCCTTTCTTTTGGACTTGCCTCTGAACTGACTTTCTCTGAGCTAGCCCTTTCTCCCAGAGCCTTCTTATCTTATCTGGACATCTATGGCCCTGGAGGCCACAGTGGGGGGGGGGGGGGGTGAGATTGTTTGCCTTAAGTTAGAAAAGCTGGAAACCTTTTCCCCTCTTTCTCTTTACTAATAAATGCTCATAAATCTAGTAATAAGCCTCAATGATTAATTTTTATTTACAACAGTGTATAGTTTTTAGCATGTTGACTCCATGTGAAAGACTAAACAGGACGACATGGATAAGAGTCCAAAGGATTAAAAAGTGTTAATTTAATTCTGCATCATTGGAGGGAGTTCTCAACACAATGAGGTCACAGATCTTTTGGAGAATTTGAGGATTTTCAAGTGCTAACTTAAGAATTTGGGAAATTTTAATTAGCTTTGAAGGAAAGGGTTAGTATTTATATTTTATTTTAACCACTTAATACCAATTGGTAGTATGGGATCTTTGTTGAGTAGTGTTATGTGGGAACTGAAATAAACTAATTGGAATGGGTAAATGAATAAATAAATAAACACAGGTAACACACTTAGCTGGGGAATATATCTGCGGTAACAGATAGATTAATAACAGCCAGGGAAAACAGCTTGAATTCACAGTAGGTTCTAATTCGTCAACCTAGGTATCTGAGTAAGGAAAGACAAGGAAGAAATATGGCAACTGTGATATTTATTGATTAATTGGCATAGGTAAGGATGGGTTATAGATAAACTGACTTAAGATCTATGGATCTCCACCCAGGGGTATTGGGATGGATAAAATGTACTCTACTGGCTAATTCTAATAGCAGACTCCTTAATAGCAAGGTCTGGCTGGGAGGAGGGGATCTCACATAAAATCCAATGTTGAGGTCTTCAAAGCTGTCACAGGAGACTTGAACCACAGCAAAGTAATCCAAATATAGGAGAGGGAGAAGGGATGGTCCCTGTGCCACCACAAAGCCACAATCTACTTCTCTACCTTCCTCCTTCACTGGGATGCTTGATTGAAGATGTTAATTAATCCAGGATCCAGGGAAACAGCTTCAGGGATGGTCTGTCTTACCAACTCCACCATTAGACCTTCAGACTTCAGGTCCTCAGTGCCAGGTTAAAAACTGTCACTGACTCTCAAGATTCTGGAATCCCCTTGCCAATCAGTCTGCCCTACTATACTAAATCTTATATTTTCTACAACAGTAAGAAATACTGAAAATGGGAAGAAAGTGGAAAAATAACAGTGATTGTTAAAGTTTTAGGGATGTTTAAAAAGTTATGATAAGTTTAGATGGAGAAGAAAAATAATAAAAGACAACTGCTTTATTAACTCCTAGTTTTCAGAGTTTATCATTATTTTGGAGTTCCATACAAACCATTAAATATTAGCTTTCTAAAGATATCACTGAAGTGGTTGCACATGGGCTTAGGGAAATAGGTATTCTTGAGATGGATAAAAAACTCTGGTAAATATGTGTGTCCATATTTCAGGCAACATAAATGATTTTTTAAAAAACCAAATTGCCCCACTTCATTCAAACAGATTAAAGAGAACTTTGGTTGTTAGAAGCAATTAAATATATTATGGATTGCCTGAAATAACTCACTCAAAATGTATGTTCTGCTGAAAGTAAATTATATTTTCCATCTTTTATTGGTAACGATGTCTGATAAATTTAAAAAATTACAGAAATGTATTTGAAATTATATGCTTAATTCCTATGAAAGATTAAGTGATTTTATTCCTATGAGAGGAATTAAGCTGAAAGATTGGTATTTTGGTATTTTAAAATGTGTAGAATCCTTTGCTTTACAATAATAATGAATCTCAAGACAAAAAATGAACTTAATCAAATTATATCAGTAACCCCGGAATTAATAAAGTCATATTGATTTTTATAGTAAAGTTCAGACTTTTTTAAGAGTATGCTATAATAGTAAAAGCATGTATTGTTTCTTCAGAATCTCTATCCTATCAACTGAATGGTATGAATTGAAATTATATTAGATTAGTTTGACCAGTTATTACAATTAGGTTATTATACTTTGGGCATAATATATATGTTATGTAGATTTTTCCTTATAATATTTACTCAGCTTCTCCATCAAGACAATCACAGTAGAAGATGACAAACGTAAATTAAGAAATAAAATTGTATATGGAAATAAGTCATGAGTAGAATTTAAATACTTATTTAGAAAAGTAAAGCTTTATTTAAACAATGAAAATTTTTCAAAAAAATTGTTCTCATTTCACTTGTATATTGGTAATATGAAAAAATATGGCCCTAGCTTCATTAAACTCATGAATCAGGCATGAAGTAGTATAGTTATCCCAATTTTCCATAAATGAACTCTTTATATTATGTCTAATGACATAAGCTAGTAGCAAAAATAAAATGCTGTGATACCAACTTTTTTATTTTAGAAAAGAATATTAAATAGTAAAAGCCTGCCACAATTAGTGGCATGTCATATTGGTAAATTTAAATATATATTCATAATATGATTTGTTTTACCAGGTAAATTGCTATAGGAAATGTGTATTAAGAGATTGTGGGACCAGAATGGCAGGATGGAGAATGGATCAGAAGTACTATGTACAGAAAAATATTAAAATAGTTTAACTAGTGTAGACCTATACTTGATTTAAAAAAATTTTTTTTAAGAATTTTTATGTTTTTTTAAACCCATAACTTCTGTGTATTGGCTCCTAGGTGGAAGAGCGGTAAATGGGCAATGGGGGTTAAGCAACTTGCCCAGGGTCACACAGCTGGGAAGTGTCTGAGGCTGGATTTGAATCTAGGACCTCCTGTCTCTAGGCTTGGCTCTCAATCCACTGAGCTACCCAGCTGCCCCCCCCCCCATAGTTGATTAACAATAGCATGTTGTCTTATGATAATTGATCAAAAATAGAAAATCTAAAGAAGTTTGCTTTCTCTATATCTCCTCACTACTCATTGTCTTCTAGTTTCACTTCTTCCTTCATCTTTCAACTGCAGTGATTCTCTCCAAAGTTACCAATGACTTGTGAATGACAAGTCCCATTGGCCTTTTCTTATTTCTCTTCCTTCTTGACCATCTTGTGGCACTTGACAGTCTGCTGACCATTAGTTCCTCTAGTGCAAACTTTTTTTTTTTTAAACCCTTGTACTTTGGTGCATTGTCTCATAGGTGGAAGATTGGTAAGGGTGGGCAATAGGGGTCAAGTGACCTGCCCAGGGTCACACAGCTGGGAAGTGGCTGAGGCCGGGTTTGAACCTAGGACCTCCTGTCTCTAGGCCTGACTCTCACTCCACTGAGCTACCCAGCTGCCCCCTCTAGTGCAAAATTTTTAAAGAGGGGGCCAAAGGAAAGGAAATGCTTATCTGTCAGTCTGTTTCCAAGGCAACTCTTTCAAAGTTTCATTGTATTGTATCCTACTCATTATATTCGTCAGATTAGGAATGATTTCAAGCTACTGGATAAAACATTTCAGGGCCACATCTGGCCCTCAGACCGTAGTTTACCCATCACTGCTCTAGTGGATACATTCTGTTCCCTTATTTTTCTTGCCATTGTTCTTTCTTGGTTTTCTTTTAATGTGTTTGGTATTCTTTTCAGTTTTCTATGTAAAGGGTAGGACATGGGGTGAAGGAGAGGTGGATCGATTCCAACTGTGTTGATATTGTCTCACTTAATGAGGTTTTAATTTTGTAAGATGTATCTAAACACTGATTTTATTCAGTGTGAAAATTTCCCTAATTGAGATAAGAATAAAACAACTGAATTGCTGTGGAGTAAATACTCTGAGGACTTTAAATAACTAAGCCCATGGGACTTTGGGCAGTAAAATCTCCCTGTAGTTATTATTTGTCAGTTGGAAGCAGTTATGAAGCATTCTCCAGTTCTTGTATCAGAGAAAGTATCTTTCCCACACTCATCAGCCATGGCACTTTGATTTGGAGCTACTTAGTAGAGAGATACTTTTTCCATTTGATAGCAAAAATGTACTCCACACTTACAATGGTACAGTAAAGTAGTAACCTGAGAGAGGGAGCAGATAAATGATAAACCTCTGGCAATCAAGATTCAAAATGAGAAGAAAAGCGGACCTCTGCAAAACCAGTCGAACAACCTGCCCATGAGAGTAGAGCTCTCTAAAGGGAGCAAACTATGTGGGACTCCAGAAAAAGAGAAAAAACTTCCATATTCAGCAGTACCAGGAGTTGTGAGATATCTTTAACACAGTTGTATAATATATCTAACTTACAACCATCATTGTCTTCATTCTGAGCCCATTCTTCACATAGATGATGTCTGTTATTGAGGGAGAGTATGGAAAATAGAAAAAAAATGGAAAAACAAAGTAAGACATCTTTGATTGTCAAAAAGAGGAATCTATATTTCATCCTGAAGGTGACAGGGAGTCACTGGGGTTTACTGAATAAGGAGTGACATAGTTATCCTTATGCTTTAGGAGATCATTTTGATAGCTGAATAGAAGCTAGAATGGAGAGAGGAGACATTTATGGTAGAGAGACCAATAACACTGTATTATAAAAGTCCAGGAATATGGTAATAAGCACCTATATCAAGGTGGTGGTAGTGTCAAGAGTAGAGAAGGGGGTTTCTATGAGACATTTTAAATGTAAAATAAGTAAGCCTTGGCAAAAGATTAGATATATGGAGACAGAGGTAAGAAAGAATATATGTGCATGTGTGTTTTCATATGCTGATATCTAATGAGTAATGATATTGATGACTTTTGCTAAAATATGCTATGTTGTAGTTTTGGGGTCGTTACAAGTAAAATTAATATAGAAAGGATATATTTAAAACATTAAGGGTTTATTGTAATCCAAATTGGTAATTAAGAAAATCACATGCCTGCTAAGATCTAATTCTAATGCCTGCCATACCTTCCCTGTTGTTGCTTCCTAGGGAAAAAGAGTGTCCCAATCAAGTTCTGAGACTTTATAGCTCTGTCTACATAATCACTCTTCCTGTCCACCTGTATTACAAAAGAGGAATCATAGGAAATGTAGTTTTCAAGTCCTCTAAACGTCCACAGGAAGTTTATACCAGAGACCTCGACATTAAGTTCAAGGGCCCCAACAAAGTCTATTACTGCCTCAATGGCAATTGTGGGGCAGAGCCTAAAAAAAATCTCATCAAAAAAACTGGGTCTAAGTTATCACCAGGAATTCTATATCCTTCTGATGGGCAAGCCAAAACATCAAGCATACAGGAACTCTCCTGGCTTCCTGTGTAAAAAAATGAACAAAAAATATGGGTAGAACTCTCTACCCCTTTAAAATTCTTTATTTTATATATATGTATACATATATATATATATATCATCCATATAGAAGTTACTAGGTATCTAAAGTCATTTCTAAAAAAAAAAGCCCTTATAAAATTTAAATTCTTAAGTCATTAAAATCTCCAAGGTTCTATAAGCAATATGTGACCTCTAGTTGAGATGACAAATCCAGTATACATAAGGCTTATGGGCTTTTTACAACTTAAAAATTGTTTAAGATGTTCATAAGTGGTACAGATATTAGAATTAGATTGATATAGGTAAACTTAAAAAGAATTTTAAACCTTAAAGAAATCAGGAAATTTAATAATATAAGGAACAAATTACAAGCAATGCAGTAAAAAACTTTTTTACCAATTCTAATAGATTTGTTCTCTATTTGGGAGTTACAATAAAATCATGAACAGAATTAATCTAGCAGCCAAAACTTTATTAGCTTAAATGATCCAGTGTAACAGAAAAATCAATGTAAAACAACAAAATTACATCACAAAACAACAATTAGCAAAATACAGTAAGATACAGAGACTTTAAAAAAATCCATGCAGTCTGAGGTTTTAAAATCCACCTCTGGTCTTATTCAAGTTCCTTTTAACTGAACTCTGCCCTGAGCAGATGTGGATGACTCCATAAGGGTATATAGTTCAAAGTCTTGATCAGTCCCAAATGGCCAGTATACATAGGCAGGATAATCACAAGGAATGATAGGAAGGGAAAAAAAAACATCCCAGAACTGGGGTCTGCTTGGGTTCACGTGATAACTCAGACCCTTCCCCCAAAACAGAGCATTGAAGCCAATTTGGGGTAAGGACTGGGAAAAACTCGCAGGTTGGGAATCCCACATGGTGCAAGGGTTGTAGGGGGGTGCCTAGGTAAGGTTTTAGAAGAACCATGTGGGGGGCAGTAGTGGAGTAGAAGCTCCCTTCAGGTTAAAAGTCATTAATGTGTATGAAGAAACACCCTTGGGAAAGTCCCAGGTATGTGCAATAAGAAGAGGGTTTTTTTTTTTCTTTGTATACTTCCCAAATAAGCAGTGGTAGCTGGGGCAGAGGCTGCAGCAGCAGTCTCTGGGATCGGCATCAACAGGCGGGGCAGCTGGGGCAGGAGTCAGCAGCAGAGCAGGAGTCGGAGGCAGAGGCATCAGCAGCAGCAGGCAGGGCACTGGCATTGGGGGGTATGGGGAGTCAGAATCGGCAGGAACAGTTAGGGACCTAGGGAGGGTCAGGTGGGTCGGACCGGCAATCATTGAAACCTAGTCCTTGGGGAATGTTTGAACTAGCATCCAGGAACAGGCTGTTGGGAAAATGCCGTTCCCCTTTCCCGGAAAAGTAGCCCTGTGGCTGAGGAGAATGGGGAGAAGAGAAAAAACAAAACCAAAAACTTTCCCCTTTTAGAAGGTTGCTCAAAATTTTGCTTCTCTCCCCCGTAAGTCTTCCCTGTGGGAGTGATTACCACACAGTTGATGATGGAGTGGGAGTTGGGGATGAAACCAAATCAAAAGGATTTTTTAGAAAATTAAGAACTGAGAACTGAGGTAAGGCAAAGCTTCAGGAAATCTCTGAATAAAGAAAATTATGTGAATCTTCCTTCTTGTCCAGTTTTTTTCTTATGTTCTCTTCAACATATAAAGATTGGGTATGCCATTAGTAATTCCAAATCTCATATCTATACTGACAAAACACTCATATCATTTCACCTTTATTTGAATTATGCTACAGCATTAGTATTTTTGAAATATTATATAATTACTTGTGTCATGTGAAGTATAAAAAAACCTTTTTGCATTTCTTTATTTTCATTTCTCTTGAATATTTTTGGATTTTTAGGCTGTGGAGAGCACCTTGTACGTACAATACTGGCCAGAGAATGTTCACATGCTTTGCAAGCTGAAGATGCCCACCAAGCTTTGCTCGAAACTATGCAAAACAAGTTCATCAGTGAGTACATATTTAATAAAATCATTTTATTCCAAAGTATGTTACAGTCCTTTACTTGAAATACCTAAGAGTGCCATATAATTTTTCCATAGGTAAAGAATCCAAGACAAATTAAAGTAAAATATTTGTCTCTCTGAAATAGTGAGCAAAACACTCACATATTAGCCATGTGTATAAAAATGAATTTCTCTGGAAGCATGACTAGGGATTCTAAGAACCCTGGTGAGGATGAAGTACAGGCCAACCATGTTGGACCATCTATATACACATGCTTGGAATAGAAGATGGAATGTTCAGAGAAGAGTTAGTAATCATTTTGAATAGATTACAAACTGAATTAAGGAGAGTACAAAGCAGTAGAAAGAACACTGAAATTATATGTCTTCCAGTACAGGCTGGATGACAACTTGTTAGGTATGCTTTAGTGGGGATTCTTTTGTCTATGGATTGGACATCTAAATTTAAAAAGGGCTCTTAGGTTCTTCTTTGAGAATGTAAAGAAATTGGTTTGATCCTGCATAAAATATAATGTTATGGGACTTTTTGTCATCTTATATTGCAGTGTTCATGGCAGATACTTGCCAAATGACTACCATGAGAATAAATGAGTCTCATGTGTCAACATTTATTGCAGAATGCTAAGAATATTAGATATTCAATGAAGAACTGAAGAGAGACCCTCCAAATTATATCACCATATACTTTTTTTTTTTAAATTTTTAAACCCTTAACTTCTGTGTATTGTCTCCTAGGTGGAAGAGTGGTAAGGGTGGGCAATGGGGGTCAAGTGATTTGCCCAGGGTCACACAGCTGGGAAGTGTGTGAGGCCAGATTTGAACACCATATACTTTTGCTACTAGGTGACTTCATGGCAAAAGTTAGAAAAGGCAAGGATAGCTACACACACACGCACACATGCACTCACGCACTCACGCACTCACGCACACCCAAAAATATGCTTTCAGTGTAAGAGACGAGAGAAGCCAAAGACTGCTTTTGACTGATAAGGTTTGTCAAAGCCTTTTATATATTTCAGGAATACTTTCTTAGAAAAAAAGGAAGCAGACAACAGATATAGAACACATTAAATAACAAAATGAACTGATCTCATTTTAAAAGCTCCTTATGAGCATAGAAATCATTCCTGAATCAACTGTCTTATGTATAGTCTGACTACCATCTTTTTAGAACACAAATCAGAATTAATAGAAAGCTTTCATCAAAATGAGAAAACATTGCAGTTTAAAAAACTCTGGCTCAATCTTTTTAAGCAAGTTATTGATACTACATGATCAGGACTGAAGAAAGGAAAAGATATTTAGACCAGTTTTTTAAACTTCACATAGTTATATATCTAATTGGGAAACAGTCTGGTACAATGTAAAGAGCACTGACTTTGGAATAATAGGAAACGAATTCAAATATCATCTCTGCTGCTTAATACTGTTGTATCCTTGGACAAGCCCTCTGAGCTTTAGTTTCCTCATGTGTAAAATGAAAGTGTACTGAACTTTGGGGTCACAAAGTTGACCACTTCCTATAATGAGTAAATTAAAAGAGTGTAAAATTAAATCTGTAAACAGATATTTATAAGTTTATATACTATATCTTGGACTGACACTGCAAATAGATGAAGAGTTGGACCTGTAATTCAGAAAGAGGACGTAAATAGACTGAATTTCCTTTGGGAAATTACAAAGTTTTTGTAATAGGGTTTTCCCTAAAACAAAGACTCATCTTTTTCATAAAATTGTACTTCTTCTGGTGACATTTTATGAATGTGTGGCATGGAATACTACAATTAAAATTGAAGATAACTCAGAGATATTGAGTGGAGAGGCTCATGCAGGCAGAAGCAGTCTACAACACTTTATGGAGAAATGAGAATCAGTGAATTAAATATCTTCAGAATAATAGCATCAGAAAGACAATGGGCTGGTGTTATGAGAATATAACCACTGGAAATCTCACATATTGCCTTTGTATCCTTGGGGTGTCAAGGAGAACTCAAGGAAGACTTCTAGAACACTGAATAGTTCCTATGTGGTAAGTTTATAAATAAATGTTTCATAGAATGTAATGGTATGAATTTGCTACTATCTATAGCATTAGTGAATGTTTATATCACTGATATAATAGATGTATATGATTACTTTACAATTTTATATGTATTCTAGGAAAGTTGTAAAGTTTATTGCTTGTTATGTGTGCAAGAAACAGAAAGTAGCCTTGAACTAAATTAAAAACCATTTACTAGGAAAGAGTTTAAGGAAATGAACATATTTGCAGTATGCTGAACACAGTAGATTATGCTTGCTGAGGGTGCTGTGTCTTCTCTTTTTCTTCCTTTATTATGTTTCCAAATCCCTCCACAGAGGCCTTAGTTATGTTTCCCATACTTGAAGGTCTCTGTACTTCTCACTTTTTCCCTTGGCCCATTTGCCTCCTCTTTTTTCATATGTTACAGTATGTCTAGTAGAGTGGGATTGCAATATAAAATTTGGCCACTAGGTGTCACAAGCCAGCACAAGATATAACCAGAAGGAAAATTCTGAAAGGAAAATCACTGAATTTTAATACTTTTATACCTGAAAAGGACCTCGGCACATCCCTGATCCTTTCCCCATTTCACATTGTAAGAAACTAGAGTTTATGGAAACTTACTTTTTCAACCATATCTCATTCAACCACTGTTCGTTTACTAATTATATTTTCTAGCTGGACTACTAGATCTCTTGCCTCTATATTTTTGTTTTCACCTTTCCCTAACCCAGAATGTTTTCTTTGTTCCTTTTAACCACATATTGACATCCTACTTAACTTAGAGGTTCTACTCACTCTTGTGGTAGTATACTAATATACTACCTTTTCCCATGTTAACCTATTGAATTTTTTTTTCTTTTCCCCCAGTTCATTTGTCTTACTCTAATTCATATAAATGCCTTTATAGGTTATCCTGGCCAAGAAATTAATCACCTAGTAGTTGACCTTCTATTTATAGACCTTTCTGAACAGAAGATGACTATACTTTGGAGAGCAGACACAATATGTGGCCAAGACCATGTGCAAAGTTTTTCTGGTTCTATGGAACACGGAAGAGCTCCCATTCTTCTGGCATAGCTTCTTAGAGTCCAGACTCATTTATATGTTATGATGAATAGGATACATGTTTTATCACAAGAGCTTTGACTTGAGTTAAGTGACAGATTTTGTCCCAGGTTGCCATATTTAAAAGGCACTGAAAGCAATTGAAGTCTTTAGCAACCATTGTGATATTCTATGGTGTTGGCTGCATGTTATGTGGTGGTTGATGAAGTTGGAGTGATTCGTTCTACAAAAACCTCTTGGTGATACATAGCACTGTTCCCGGGGACTGTAAATCCAGCAGGAGAGATCTAGTACCTTTCTCTTTCCACTCACCTAATTCTTCCATCCACCCTTTGTCTTAGATATTCATCTTTGGTTGATGGTGGATAAAGCGTATCCAGTTATCTATGGGTCAGGATTCTCTGCCAAAGCATTTAGTTCGCAAAGCACTGACCAAACTGTTGACTTCTTCTTCTGATACCAATGGTGTATGCACATCCATGTACCCATTAACCCTTCTTCCCTTCCCCTCACTTCCCCCCTCCCAAAACAGACTTACTTTTCCATCATGAAAGAAAAAGGAATCACCAGACACCAGCATATACTTTTTACAATCATTTCTGTTGAAGTAGTATTACAGTAATAGAGAAGAGGGACACATTTATTGCTACTTTTCCCATGATACAATTTATACTGCTCCAAATTCAGAAATTCTTATTTATGATGTTCTTTGTCACCCTTTTTTTTGCATGTTAGCTTCTTTAGATCTGTTACCATATCCTCAAAATATTTTTAATAAGAATTTGTTGAATTAAAATATTTATCTTTTAATCTCCCCAAACCTCCCCAAATTCTTTTTTTTAACATTTATTAATATTCGTTTTTAAACTGGTTACATGATTCATGCTCCTACTTTCCCCCTTCATCCCCCTCCCCCCCCAGCTGACACACATTTCCACTGGTTTTATCATGTGTCATTGATCAAAACCTATTTCCAAATTGTTGTTAGTTGCATTGGTGTGGTAGTTTCGAGTCTACATTCCCAATCATGTCCACCCCGACCCATGCGTTCAAGCAGTTGCTTTTCTTATATGTTTCCTCTCCTGCAGTCCTTCCTCTGAATGTGGATAGCATTCTTTAGCATAAATCCCTCAGAATTGTCCTGGGTCATTGCATTGCTGCTGGTACAGAAGTCCATTACATTTGATTTTACCATAATATATCAGTCTCTGTGTACAATGTTCTTCTGGCTGTGCTCCTATTGCTCTGCATCAATTCCTGGAGGTCTTTCCAGTTCACATGGAACTCCTCCAGTTTATTATTCCTTTGAGCGCAATAGTATACCATCACCAGCATATACCACAATTTGTTCAGCCATTCCCCAATTGAAGGACATACCCTCCTTTTCCAGTTTTTTGCCACCACAAAAAGCACAGCTATAAATATTTTTGTACAAGTCTGTTTATCTATGATCTCTTTGGGGTACAAACCCAACAGTGGTATGGCTGGATCAAAGGGAAGGCACCAAATTCTTAATATATTGTTTTGCATTTTGTAGGTGCTTAATAAATATTATATATTATTATTGCCCAAGGTCAAATTCTTAGGTACTTGTTATGTTCAAGATACTCTGCTAGGAACTGGGGGAAAAAGGTAAAAGTGACTTAGTTTCTATTCTTGAAATGATTATAACCTAACAGATTGATTTTTTTAAAAACCTAGAAATAATTACAGTACTAATTAGAAAATGATTAAGGCTTACGGGAGTTTAAAGTGGTTTGAAAAAAAATTTTTTTTAAACCTTGTCTTCTGTCTTGGAGTCAATACTGTGTATTGGCGTCAAGGCAGAAGAGTGGTAAGGGTTAGGCCAGTGATTCCCAAAGTGGGTGCTACTGCCCCCTGGTGGATGCTGCAGCGATCCAGGGAGTTGGTGATGGCCACAGGTGCATTTATCTTTCCTATTAAGTGCTATTAAAATAAAAAAAAAATAATTTCCAGGGGGCAAAGTAATATTTTTTCTGGAAAGGGGGCGGTAGGCCAAAAAAGTTTGGGAACCACTGGGCTAGGCAATGGGGCTTAAGTGACTTACCCAGGGTCACACAATTAGGAAGTGTCTGAGGCTAGATTTGAACCTAGGACTTTCTGTCTCTAGCTAGGCCTGGCTCTCAATCCACTGAGCTACCCACAGCTGCCCTGGTTTGAAAAATTTAAAGGGAGCAGGACCACTGCTAGGGAGGAGTGGGGGAAAGCACCAAATAATGAATCACAATGTCAGAGATACCTAGGATAAATCATAGAAAATGGAAAGGACTGCCTCCTTTTTAGGAACTGGGAATTATAGGTCATTTAAAATGTAAAACTATGACGCAAAGTTTTGCATGATATAGAAAGAGTGAAAAGATCCAGATTCTTTTCTCACCTTTTTTCCTTAATTAGTTGTATTACTTTGGGTAAGGAATTTCTCTCATCTGTAAAATCATCATAGAGTTAGACTAAATTATTCCTAAATGTTAAATTTGTGATTTCCAAATCTAAATTTCTCTGATTCATTGGAATTTGAGTTCTTATGTCTACATTACATAATTGTGTATGGATATAATTGTGAGGTTTAGTTAATGGTTATTTTTAAACTAGTTAGTTCTTCAAGGAAGTGATGAATTCCAAAAATGTTCTATGTAGAATATATTTATTTGCCACTATCATTGCAGTGACCATTAAAATGATTTTAAAATCCAATTTAATTGTGATTTTAAATCACAATTTTAAGTCAATATGATTTAAAATCATATTTCAGTGGTCAGTTTTTAATTTATAAGGCAAATTTAGGTGAGAAACTATAGTTTACTAATGGAAAGTTGACTTTTAATATTTATAACAGACTTTAAATGAAAAACATATACTTTACTTGTCTGACTTTCCCAACTATGGAAATAACAACAGATTTAGTATTTTAATAAAATTCTAAGAGTATTTTTGCTGGTATTATTTTAATATTTCACATATAAACAAAATGTTTTATTATTTTATTTTATTTATTTATTATTTTCTTTTTTATTATATTATATAATATTTGTTATTTTATGTTCTATAAAAACTTGATTTCATTTAGCTTTGAAAGTCTTATCTTTCTGATGCAAAACATTCAATTTTCTATTTTGCTGAATTAGTTGTTGACATTTAAAAATTTCTTTCATTAATAACAAGATAATAAATAACATTAATAACAAGAGGAATGAAGACTCTATAATCCTATGATATTTTAAAAACATATTTCAGATAAGTTTGAATGTTTTGATGTGATTGAATCAAATAGGATGAATATTTGATGTTGGAAATTTGAAAGACATTTTGAACTTCAAAACTCTTTTGGTCTTGTTTGTGTTAATATTATGCAGAGAACCAAAGCTTTGGATTGATTTAATATAGGAAGCATAAAAGAGAATAACCAATTCATGTTTTTTTTTAAACCACTGTTCATGTTAGCATACCAAACCCATAAAAAAAGAGTTGTAAAAATAGTTCCTTAATAATACTTCATGGTAAGCAGCTGATTATAGACTGAATGCTCAGTTAAGTAGGGAAAGGAAAGAAATAGACTTCCTTTATAGTTATGTGTGTGTTTTTTAATGACTACAAGGAAAGAAGTCCTCCTATAATAATTCAGAAGTGATTCTTACTATTCATGGTTGTTTTTGAAAAAACTTAGTTTCATGAATAATTCATTTAAAAAACTAACTGTTGTCATATATGTGGTTTATGAAATTCCAAGCAGTACGATTTCTCCCTGTATAATCTACACTCTTTTACTTGCTACCAAATGTAATAAAACTTTTGTAGAACTGATTTATAAAAATATGCCTCTGAAGCTGATTTTTACATTTTTCCTTTCTTCTTTGTTGTTTGAATTTTACACATACTTTATGCACATTATTAACAAATTATTATGACTTTTCATTTTATTTTTCCATGTTTAGTAGATGATAATGTTTAATATTTAGAGGATTAAGAAATTGCTAAATATTATATTGTCATACAAAATGCTTTTCTGCACTCTGATTTTTATCTTTTATAGATAAATGCTTATAATTATTAATGTTATTAAAGAAGATTATTTTGTTGATTTTAAGTGGTTCCATTGACATAGTGTCAAGTTCAAAGGATCCACAAATGACATAGCTTGAAGTCAATTGCACCCTTGTTGCTAGTAATTTTCTGCCAACTGGCAGCCAGACACTGGAGAAGATGTATTTAATTAGCAAAGTTTTCCCTTTAATGGTTAACCTCTAAATTGGAGCCCTAATAAGATCATGGACATCAAGTTTTTCTAGGTGAACAGCAATAACAAATACCATATTTTTAATTGTATCTTGTAACTACTTATTGTTTCATGAATTTTTTCTCAATCCATATATATTTTTAAACCATCCTGATTTTTTTTATTTTTAAAGAACTATTCCCATATTCTACATAAATTTGCCATTTATAGTTGTGATTTTAAAAGCTATCATCCTTTATGAACATTTTGCTAGTTAAGAAGCATTAGAAGGCTCATCTTATATATCGTTTGTGCTTTTATAATCTAAAATTATTTATAAGAATCTTTTTTATGTGTTATTTTCAAGTTAATCAGCCCCAATAATCAAAAAGAGGTACAAATAAATTAATCTAGTATAGGGGAATGATTGATTGATAACTAAGAATAGCATTGTGAAAAGAGCAATAAGTCTATAGTCAGAAGGCCTGGGATTAAGTCTATGATTTGCTCTGTCTTTTGGTGTTGAATAGTTTACTTTTGTCAGTATCCAGGTTATTTTATCTTTCCAACTCAATGAAGAATTAGATGATCTCTATAAAGAAGTAGATGACTTCCATAAGATAATCCCTTCTTGTTTTAATTATCTGATCCTATGAACATAAAACAAGAAGCCAGAATAATAGTATGAGGAAGACCAGTAGTCTGGCAATTTGGTTGAATTAAAAATTATGTGTGAAGAGTGAAGTTGTGGAAAATTTTTAAAAAATGCAATACCTTGTTTTTGGTCGTATTGGGGGATATCTTTTGATTATGATATTTGGCTAGTATTATACCAGAACTTATTGAAACCGAGTGACCTAAAAACAGTTTAAGTGTTCCATTTATATTGTGCATAAAATTGTTGAAGCTAGGCGATTTTATACTGTGGGGAAAATTCTATTAGCGGAAGTGCTAATAAGTGAAACAAAGTCTCCAAGCCAAAAAGAAATAGGTTTATTGAGAGAGGGCGGGTCTCACAATAAAGCTGGACTCTGGTCAAGACCAAAGACCTCAAGCCTTGTGAGATGATCTCCTTTATGCCCAAGTGACTAGCACAACTTCTCTACTATTTAAAAAATAATCAGGGGGGCAGCTGGGTAGCTCAGTGGATTGAGAACCAGGCCTAGAGACAGGAGGTCCTAGGTTCAAAACCGGCCTCAGACACTTCCCAGCTGTGTGACCCTGGGCAAGTCACTTGACCCCCATTGCCTACCCTTACCAATCTTCCACCTATAAGTCAATACACAGAAGTTAAGGGTTTAAAATTAAAAAAAAAATAATCAGGATAAAAATTTCTCATGACACTGGTCATTAGACATTGAGAGGTCGGGGACAAATCAAGTGACTGCCTAAACACCCCCCTTCAATCTTGTAAGAGAGGAGATGATGTATATAGGGTTGTGTAGAGGTGATAAACCCTACTCCATCAGAAAAGACTATCATGTGTCTAAGATGATGTATACCAGGTTGGAGGGGAGGGACTGAGATAATCAAATGATTAAGGCTGAATAATGCTCAAAAGGCTACATTACAAGTTCAAGACCATATTCACTAAATGTTGAGTAACAATGATTAGCTTAAAAACCTGAGGCCTATTCTAACAATGATTAATTATATTAAAGCAGTTATTTACTTAATTCAAACTTATTTGATTAAAAAACTTATATGAAAATGATCATAAAACACTACTAAACTCATAAAGAGTATTATAATATCAATTCACTTATGCTAACAAACAGTATGTAATTATCCTAAGATCACTATTATGATTACTGCTAACATCAAAATCTAATCCTCATAAAAGGGGGAAGGGGATTTCTCACTCAGTACTCTACAAATATGAACCTTAAATATATTTACAACAAGTAATAACAATGACAATTATAGCTTACATTTGTTTAGTGTCTATTAGTTGCCAAACAGTATGCTAGATACTTTATACATATTATCTTGTTTGATCTTCACAAACACCCTGAGAGGTAGATGCTATTATTATCTTTACATTGTACAGTTGAGGAAACTAAGGCAAACAGAGATGAAGTGACTTCCTAAGGGTCAAATACCTAGGAGGTGCCCTAAAGCCAGATGTGAACTCTTATCTTTTTTGATTTCAACCCCATGGCTTTAACCACTGCACCACCAAATAAAGCTGCCTGGTGAAGTTGGTGCTGATTTTTATTACAAAGAGAAGAGGCAGAATAAATTAGATCAACACACTGCAAGGAACATGAAACACTTTTTCTTCTCTTTAAAAGAGCAAAAGAAAATAGCACTGAAAGCTTTGGAGGTAACATTAAATTACATAGAACTGATCAGGACCTGCCTAGAAAGACTAATTACAAGCAAATGAAAATAGGTGGCGAGTAGTAGATAGAACTTTTCTGTATTAGATACGTGAACAGCTGAGTTTGTTAAAGTCCCCTTTAAGACGTCCAGCCTTCCTGTTTACATAGGAATTCTAACCTTCTGTTAAAGCCTTGGAAATCCCTTCCAACTATGGAAAACCTGAGCATTTTGAGCCTAGTAAGCAGCAGGGGATGATTGTACTTATAGCCGATGTGCTGTCTCTCACCAGGCATTTTAGGAACACAAATGAGAATTACAATGAAAGATTCTATCAAATGTTGAAGACTAGAAAGAATTTGATAATACTAATTGGTTGGAAAGATCACTTTTATAGAATTTGATAATACTAATTGGTTGGAAAGATCACTTTTATGCATACATAAAAAATGCATAGATGTCATATGTATAAAACCCTGCAAATATTTGCATCAAAATTTTTCATTACTAAATTCTTAAATTTTAATTAAAGTTCATTAACAGTCTATTTAATAGTATATATTGTTGCCATGACAAAGTTGGGAGTTGTTGGGTTATTAACAGGAATATTATTATTAATTTATTTTAAAGAATCTTTTTGTAGTATTATGGAGAAATGAAAACCTCACAAGAAATATGTTTCATCCCATTCAAGAAGGAAAAATATATATCCTTGTTCCCATATTAACAATTTTTTTCCCTAAAGGATACTGATTAGGTGATCAGAAAGCTTTTTTGACTGTTTTTGTAGTATGTGAGTCTGTAGAGAAAACCACTAATATTAATTACAGTAAATTCAAAGCACATAATTATAATGTTCTAAGAAGTAAAGGAAACTTAAATCAGGAAGAAAAAGGCAGAATATTGATTGCTTGAATTTGAGTAGTACTGATGCTCTAATTGGTGAATGTGAGTAAAATAAGTAAATACATAATTGTGATATTGACAACACATTTGAACACTGCTTTCATATATACAAATTGTTTTCTTTCACTGTAGTTTTATGGTATTTCTTTTGTAACCAAAGTGATGACATGCCAAAGAGAGTAGTTTGAGGATAACTAAAATTATTCTGTGCCCTCAGAAGAGCAAAGTTGTGAAATAAATCAGTTATTCTTTTTTTAAAATAAAATTTATTTTCAAGTATCTCCACTCCTTATTCCCTTCCCTGCATCTTAGAAGACATCACTAAACAAACATATGTATATACAGATTATGTCTTTCATTTTTCCATTTTTCAGTTCATTCTCTGGAAGTGACAGTCACAAATTATTCTTCAAGTATTAATTCTGAAGCAGTATATAATGTTCTTTTGGTTCTACTCATTTCACTTTTAATTATTTCACTTTGTTCTTTCCAAGTTTTTTTTATTCAGTCTGCCTTTAATTTCTTATAATGTAGTATTTTATCTCAATCATATGCCACAATTTATTTAACCACTCCTCAGTTGGTGGATATCCTCTCAATTTCCACTTCTTTGCTTCCACAAAGAGAGTTGTTATAAATATTTTGGAACATATAGAATCTTTTCCTTTTCCCCTGATCTTCTTGGAAAACAGACCCAACAAACAATTTATTGCTGGGTCTTAGGGTTATACATAGTTCTATAATTCTCTGGTTGGAATTCTACATTGCTCTCCAAAGCATCTGGATCAGTTTTAAGTTCCACCAACAGTGTATTAGTGTCCTCATTTTTCTACATCCAAATTACATTACTCTTGTCCTTTTAAGAATATGATAGGCCATTAAAATTATAATGTGCAGCTTTTTCTGGTGTCCTATTTGTGGTGTGTATGAACGTGTATCTAAGGCTCCAATGATTTAAGCAGTTGATGACATTTTGCCTTTCTGCCCAGCTGCATTTCAAAATCAAAGGGCATTGTATCCAGACAATGGTCTTTTCAGGTCTGCAAAAACCTTTTTGATGTTCTTATGGTGAATATCAGATACCAGTGTCAAAGATGTGTTGTTTGTGTATTGTATGTTAATTGCTACCTGAGTGTTTTCTATGTTTGTTAAACTGAGAAATTGGATTTCCTCACAAAGAAAATTAGTAATTTTCTAACAATGGGAAAACTCATAAAATACAAAAAATTGATAGTGAAAATTAATCTGATACAGAAAAATTAGTAAAAAATGGTAAAAATAATAACCAGAAAAAGTATTAAATTTGATAATTGCTTTATACTCATTAAAAGAAAGGAAATCCTGAGTGCTTTTACAAACTTTCCCAAAAAGATTAGTTTCCTTTTCCTTACAAGTAATAATTCAACTAAGTGAATATTATTTATATTTAAATATTATTAATATTCAAAATATCAAAAGTTTTTCCTGGGAGATAGAATGCAAATGCAATCACTTTATCTCTAAGATAAAACTAGATTAACTATTTCTAAGGTCCTTTCTAGCTCAAAAAGTTTTAAGAGTTTGGGGAACTGATTATTGAATCCTTAATCAAGACTAAATTTAAATTGTCGTTTTCCTTGGCTTCAATTGAAACAGTCGACTAAAATTACAGAAATAAAGTCCTAGTGAATTCTTGTGGAAAGGTGCTCTAAATATCATTTTTATTCCCCTCCCCCCCCAAATATGTCCTAATAGATTCTGTACACCTACAATTATTAGGCCTGGATGTGAGGAGAAATGATCCATTTTTTTCTCTCAGTGAATTTTAATTTTATTGAGACTAATGAAAATTGAATCTGCTTATTTTTTGGCATTTTTTCTGTTATCCCATTGCTCATGTTGTCATCTGAGTTAAAAATAAAATAGTCTTATTTTCTTATAGAGCTCTTTAAAATGGAACTAGTAGATCTTATCATGAACACTTTTTGTTTACATGTATTTCCATATATCCAAGACAAAACATTTTTTATCTCAAATCTATCCTTTTTTCTATAGGAGGCATCTCCATTTTTTTCCTAAGCTCACAGGTTTATGACTATGTTATATTTGCTATTTCACTCTCCTTCATTTAACATATCCATTTAATTACCAAGTCATACCCTGTGTACCACAATAACATTCTCTCTTACCCTCTGTCTCTGTTCACACAACTAGCACCTTAATTCATTTTCTTACCTCTTAATATTACATTGGCTTCCTAATTGGTTTCCCTTATTCAAGTCTCTCCCTTCTCATCTTTCTGACCACTAATCCATCCTACATACTGTTTTACTTTGATGTTCAAAGTCCTGCATAACCCAGCCTCCTCCTATCTTTCCAGTCTTCCTACATCTTTTTCCGACACATAAATTTTGATCCAATGATTCTAGTCTCCTTGCTGTTCCATTAACACAACACTCCATCTTTCAGTTTCCAGGCATTTTCTCTTCACTCTCCCCCATTTCTGGAATATTCTCCGTCCTCAACGTTGACTATTGACTTCCTTGCCTTCCTTTGAGTCGCAAATAAATTCTCATTTTTAATAGGAAATCTTTCCCAGACCCTCTTAATTCCAATGCCCTTCCTCTCTTAGTTATTTCCTATTTATCCTGTTTATGCCTCATTTGGACTTTTCTTATGCTGGAGTGGTTTCCATTTCCTTCTCTAGCTCATTCGATGGATGAGGAAATTTAGGCAAACAGGATTAAGTGACTTGTCTAGGGTCACATAGTTATAAGGTATCTGAATTTGGGTCTTCCTAACTCTAAGCCAATCTACTTCTTTACCTACCTGCTCTACTATTTCCAAGGTGATTTTCATTAAATGGAAATCTGGCCATGACATTTCCCTATTTAATAAATTCTAATTATTTCCCGTTTTCTCTCTGAGAAAATGTAAATTGTTTAACTTTTCAAGTCCTTCACTGACTGACCCCAAACTATCTAGCTTCATCATTTCCCCTCAGGCATTCTTCAGTTCAGCCAAACAGACCTTGCTGTTTCTCCCATGGGTTTTCTTCACTCACATCTCTCATCACAATGCTTTTGCAATGGCCATTCCCCATTCCTGGAAATGTTTTCTGTTCACATTTCCAATTCAAATAATTTTTCTCTTTCTTCAAAGACTGAAGTGAAGCACTACTTGCATGAAACCTTTCCTTCAGTTGCTAGTACTATCTCTTCCAAACTGTCCTGTAATTAATGCTTCATCTTAGTCTTGAAGGAAGAGAAAAATGTTCTTGTTTTTTCCTCCATTAGAAGTTAAATTCTTTGAATTATTTCCATCACCTACCATTAGTTCCTGGCAAATTGCAGGTGCTTACCTGTTGGTTGATAGATTTTTTTAAAAGTATATTCTGTGGATATTGTTGTTCAGACATTTTTCAGTTGTGTCTGACCCTTCATGACCCTATTTGGATTTTTTTCTTGGCAGAAATATTGGAGTGCTTTGCTATTTCCTTTTCCTGATCATTTCATAGATGAGGAAACTGAGGCAAACAAGGTTAAGTAACTTTTCTAGGGTCACACAGTAAGTGTCCAAGGCCAGATTGTAATTCAGGAAGATTAATTTTCTTTATTCCAGTTCTGGCACTCTATCCACTGTGCCACCAAACTGCCTTGGCACATGGCAGGTACTTAATAAATGCTTGTTGGTTGGTTGATAGTTTTTTTGCTAGCAACTATCTAATATATATTATGTATAATATAGTAACATTATATTAATTGTATTAGATTAAGATATTTTATTTCATTAATGTTAAATTAAATTATTTTTAGAACTATATATAAATATATAATATTAATAACATATAATGTATATTAGATATAAAATAAATATGTTTTTAAATAAAATATTTTATTAATATTACATTAAATGTAGATTTAACAAAATTATAATATTACTACATAAATTATATTAATATATGTTATTTTATTAATTATAATGTATATTAATATATAACCATACCAAAACATTTTTATTTTCTAATATAAGTACTGGTGACTATAAAATAATTTAGTATGTATTTTTCCTTTGATGATAGTGCTGCAAACAGAATTGATTTATGGTTACTAGCTTAAAATTATATTATTGACTACTAATTCAGTGAAAATACACTTGAGGAGAAAAACATAAATAAATATTTTCTAGAATGGTACTGATGATATTTGTTTGAAGACAGGGTTGTTTACTATTCAAGTCGAAGTACATAAAACTGAAAATTGAAAATTTATTTTTAATTTTTTAATATTTTTATAATCTTTGGGTGTTTAGCTTATATTCTCAATATAAAATTCATAATTTTATCATATTGTAAAATATCTAACAAGATAATAACAATGAATAGTAAGCCCTTAATACCTCTTTAATGATTAACCCTCCTATTCTAATCTTACCACTTCATTGACCTTCAAGAATCAAAATCATTTCTTTATAGACTGACATTCATGAATTAATTAATGAATAATAAATCATTTCCTGATCTCTTAAGTGCTAAGCACTATGCTAAGCAGTGGTAATACAAATAGGAAAAGAAAGACATTGTTCTCAAGGAACTTTGCACTCAAAATAATGGAGACCAGACATTTAAGAAAGTTTAGCTACAAGGTAGATGGAAAAGCCCTAAAGTCCGAAGGGTCTGCATTCGGATAGATGGCAAAGACAAGGAGTCTTTAATTTATACATGTAGGTTAGATGATAATTCTGGGGATCTAGGTATAGAAGCCAGGTAGATAATGAAGACTAGAGGGAGGACCTCATGGTCCTTCATCTTATTGGAATGAATTCTGTTGATTCCCATGTCATAGAATGAAGAGGTCCAAACTAAGGAGAATTGGAAGAGAGGGGATACTACCTGTAATAGCAGGTATTCTCTCTTCCTGCTATTTCATGCAGATTCTGGGGAAATAGATCAACCTATCGTTTAACAGGCATTTATTAAGCATTTTATTTGTGCAGGCATTATACTATGTGCTAAGGATACAAATAAAAAAGAATGACACAATCCTTCTCAAGATCTAAGGAAGAGACAACAGATATGTATATAAGCATATATACAAATAAATGCAAAGTAGTTAAACATATAATAGTTTGGATGGGATGTCACTATATGTTTTTTTTTAATTTTTTAAAATTTTTTTTTTATTTTAAACCCTTAACTTCTGTGTATTGACTTATAGGTGGAAGAGTGGTAAGGGTAGGCAATGGGGGTCAAGTGACTTGCCCAGGGTCACACAGCTGGGAAGTGTCTGAGGCCGGATTTGAACCTAGGACCTCCCGTCTCTAGGCTTGGCTCTCAATCCACTGAGCTACCCAGCTGCCCCATGTCACTATATGTTTGAAGGAATCAGGAAATAGCTTCATCAGGAAGGAGATGTTTGCTTTATAGACTCTTTAAAAAATCCTGAAGGTTAATATTTGTTATTCCAGATAATTAAAATTCTACAATTCTTTAATAAAAAATGTCTTGAAGGAATTAAGTATATTTGAAATTTTATTTTTCTTAATCTTTTAAGAATGTGATATACAATTAGTATTATAGTGTGTAATTCTATTTATATGTATAAATGTGTGGCTAAGGCTTCAATGATCTCATAATTTTATTATTTTCATCTTTCTGCCCACCTGTGTTAATGTGGAGAAATCATTTTACATTTAGGCCTAATTTTCTCATGTCATAGTTTGACTAGATGACATCAAAAGACACTTCCAATTTGATAGTCTATGAACTTCTGTGATGTTTGAAGTTAAGAACATTTAATTTAAATATGTTCAAAATTTGAAACTTGTACTTGTGGATGAATTAATAGAGTTTTCTCTTACGTGTTTAATTCTAAGTGCCAGATAATTCATAAAAGTCCTTCCTACATTCCTGCATACAATTCTATAAAATTTACATTTCACTTTAGTCACTGAAAATCAACCTTTAATTTTGTAATTTTTAGTCCCATGCAAACCCAATGAAACAATAGAAACAATAACCTATTAATGAGACCACAATAATAAAAAATATTGAGTTGTAGACTTCCATTAAGTTAATATTTTCTGTTAATAAACTGTTTTGAAGATCACCAAACCTTCCTTTTTTCCCCCCTGGAGATTTGAACTTACATGCCAGAAAAACGAAACAGCCAAGGGGCTCAGGAGTACTTGAATAGTTTCCAGCTTCATTGGTTGAGAAGTTAATGTTTCTTCTTCATTTCAGAATTTGATGAATAAACTTAACTGTGAACCTGGAAATTTTGAATTATTGGTACCTCTGTTATCCTTTAAGGTATTCACCATCAAAACGTTATTGTTCAGTGAAATATCTGTGTGTAAATCTTTTGTTTAAAATGTATCTCAGCTTTAATATTTTCCTTCTCTATACATTTTTTAAAAATTGAGTCCTTCATATAAGATAGTTGTTTTTCTCTATTTAAACATGTAGTTGAAATTGAATGGTTTTACTTAAGTTGAAAAATAAAATCTTTTAAAATAAGTTGATGCAGTTCAGCCTTACTACAAAACTGTTGTAGGGGGCAATGTTTTAGAACCACTGGGTGAATGTGATCCTTTCAACCATTTTCCTGATAACAAGGCCCTTTACTTTGGTAATTATCTCTTTCCTTCTCTCTTTCTCTATATCTGTCCAAGATATACCTGAATTTATAATATTCCAGAAATGTGTGGTCTAGTTTCACTGTGCATATCATAACATTTTAGGTATATATAACCTGAACAGTTGTTATTTTTTCATACAAAATTGAAAATATGATACACCTTCTTCATTGTAGAAAATTCAAAATTTATTTCTATCAATTTGTCCTATTCCCTGCGTCTGCTACTTATCATCTTTTGACTCTAGGCAGGCCAGTTAACCTTCTTTAAGCCATTTACTTTCTCTATAAAATGGGGAAAATATTTGTACAACCTACTTTGCAGAGTTGTTTAAAGCTAAAGTAAGATAATGAAAACATTTAATACATAGATAAGCTATATATATCTATATTTTTATTGTTGATGTAAATTTAATCTTTTTTTAAAAGAAGATATATAAATTCAGTTAAGGCTTCACCTATTTGTTAGTGATAATTTTTTGAAGTTGTAAAATAGAATTTATTTCCAAATAGAAAAAGCTATAATTTAAAAGTGTTGTTTGTGGGGGCAGCTGGGTAGCTCAGTGAATTGAGAGCCAGGCCTAGAGACTGGAGGTTCTAGGTTCAAATCCGACCTCAGACATTTCCCAGCTGTGTGACCCTGGGCAAGTCACTTGACCCCCCCATTGCCTACCCTTACCACTCTTCTACCTATAAGTCAATACACAGAAGTTAAGGGTTTAAAATAAAAAAAAAGTGTTGTTTGCTAAGAATAACCCTTTGGATACTCCTCTGCCCTACTTCTACCCTTTTCTCATTTTATCTACTTGAGAAATAGGTGTTTTCCATAGTGTGCGTAATTCAGAGGTTTGTGTTTTCACATTTTATCCTCCCATTTTCATCTAGGGTGGTCATGGACACAAAATTGAATGTGGTCATGGATGTGCAAATTACAGATCTTACTGGTAGAATTGTCAGTTTAATTCTATGGTATTTGCTTTTTCATTTTTTTCTCTGTTCCTACCAACAATCTTTTTTAGTGTTGTTTATGTTGAGCTCCCACTACTACCATTGTGGCCTAACCTTTGAAAAATAAAATAATTATTCCAGTAACTATTTAGATAAATGATTTGTTTTGTTCAACTACTCTAGTTCCATTTTTCTTAGTTTCATAAGTACTTGAATATTAACAGTTATGTTTCCGTTGCAGCTTCCTTTTTCATATCTTTTATGTGATAATAGTAAAATATAGAATGGTATAGCTGGTGTTTTTTGACACATACTTCAATTCAAGTGAGGCAAAGTTGTACAAAATCCTAGGTCTCATTCTCTCTACTAGAGCCATCTATCAAGACGAAAGTCAAGACAAATGATGATGCAGAATGCAGTAGATAACCTTGACTTATTTGATTTGTAACCAAGCTTTTAGCACTCCACAGTGACTGTTTATGCAGCCTTCATGGCTTTTAGAACAAATTGTTCTCATACACCCGTTCTGCTGGAGGAAATCTTCACATACTTTGGGTAGACAACCCCCTAACTTAGTAACATGGGCATTTAATAGACTGTGGGTGTAAGAAGAGACACACAGGATGTGAGAATGATGAAGATGTTGTGTAGCACAGAGTGCTACATTGACTTGCCCTCTCCAAGCTAAACATTTGCATTTGATAAAAATGGTGTCCCCAAGGAAAGAAGACTACCAGAAGGCTTATTGTCAACAGATTAGAGTCATTCTCCATGTATGAACAGTTTGTTGCTGATTTGGAAGGAAAGCTTAGCCAACACATGATTGACAACAGTGAATCAGAAAAGGAATGGGTAGTTTTCAGAAATTTGGTATGCAGCACTGCACTTACTCATCTGGGCCAGAATACTCAGAAACATCAGGACTGATTTGATGATAGTAATGGGGGAAATTCAGAAGCTAACTCCAAAGACTTTACCAGCAAGATAGTTTGTCTATCTGTAGGAAGGTAGTGTTTGATTGAAAAAACAAGTGAAGCTTAGAGAGATGCAGGATTCTTGTTTCATAAAAAGGCAGATGAAATACAGTTTTAAACTGTGAGTAACAACCCAAAATGCTTCTATGATGCCCTGAAGGCTATTTATAGGCAAAAGACCTATGGCACATCTCAGCTACTCAGAGTTGATAGAGCCACATGGATCAATGAAAAGGACATGGCCCATGGTAGCATGCTTGTACAAGTTCTAGATAAAGGATAATGCTCTTTGGCTTTGTCAATCACCAATGACATGAAGCAGAGTGATGTGCTTACTCCCATGGTTTTTAGCATGGTGTTTTCAGTGATTTTGTTAGATATAGCTATTGATGATGGAAATGGCATCAAGGTCAGCTACTATACTGATAGTAATGTAGCCTCTATGAGATGTGTATATTCTGCTAATTTTGACTTGACAATTGATACAGAGATTCTTCACCAGCCAGCATCACACTGTCCATCCATATATGGAAACTTCAGTGATAGCAAATGGAGACATTTTGAATACTGAAGATAAGTTCACTTATGTTGGTAGTGCACTTTCCTGGGATGTACACACACAGATGATAAGGTTGATGCACACACTGCCAGAACTAGCATGTTCGTAAGACTGAAGGAAAGTGTAGGAGAGAAGTATTAGGCTATCTACCAAATTGAAGATCTGAAAAAGCATTATGCTGAACTCATCGTTGTATGCCTGTGAAACCTGGACAGTTTACCAGTGCCATGCCAGGAAATTGAATTACTTCCATTTAAATTGTCTTAGGAAGATTCTGAAGATTATCTAACAAGATAAGGTATTAGACACTAAGGTTATTTCTTAAGCCAAATTCCCGAGCATTCAGGCTCTACTGCAGAGAGTGCAATTCCAATGGGCTAGCCACCATGTTAGAATGGCAATATACATTGGCTTAAAAGACTACTTTATGGAGAATTTACACAAGACAAGTACTCACATAGAGGTCAGAAGAAATGATTCAGGGGGCAGCTGGGTGGCTCAGTGGATTGAGAGCCAGCCCTAGAGACAAGAGGTCCTAGGTTCAAATCTAGCCTTAGGTACTTTCTAGCTGTGTCACCCTGAGCAAGTCATTTAACCCCCATTGCCTACCTCTTACTGCTCTTCTGCCTTGGAGTCAATACACAAGGGTTTAAAAAAAATAAGAAGAGGAAGAAGAAATGATTCAAGGATATTCTCAAAAGTCTCTCTGAAGAACTTTGGTATCTATTGTGATCCAGTATACAGGACTGTCCTCCATGGAAGTACCTACATCAAAGGAAAGTGCTGTGCTTTTTGAGCAGAGCAGAATTGCAGTAGCTCAAAAGAAATGGGATATGTGCAAATTTAGAGACATTTCCATTCAAATGTTCATGCAGGCCCAATCCATAGTAGGCCTTCCATGTTCATATTGACATGATCAGTCATAGTTGAACACACTGTACATTAACCATGACATAGTGATGTCAGGATGGGAATGACGGGCCAAAAAATCTTGGTTGTCTTTGGGTACGAAGAACAATAAGCAACTAACAACCAATGGTGATAATAGCTTAATTTTGTAATTTTTTGATACATTGTGTAGTCAGTTGTTAGTCAAGCAGTTTTGAGAAGACCCTTATAGTTAACTTTGTGTTGTCTTTTAATTTAACTTGTTAGATATATTAGGAATGTCTCTGGCCAAGAGTTACTTAAAGTAGGTATAGTAGCCTATAAAAATGTATGATTGAATTAAACAGGGAAGCTAATATTTTACAGAGTAGGAAAAGGAAACCTTGTGGTTCTTTATTTAGTAGGGAATGATAGGCCAAGAAGGGGAAAAGTAGTTTTTGCATAATTCTCTGAGGGTAACAAAGTAAAGTCTTGTTGCATTAGGACAGGGAAGGAATTCCAGAGCTAAACAAGGTCCTAGGGGACTTAACAGTATGAAGGGATTTGGGGTCTGAGGAAGGGATTCCACAAGAAATAGCCTTTATTATTTTCCCTAAGATTATTATCTGATAGCTTTTAGTAATAGTCTAGTCCTGCTATACTGTGGTAAAGGAAAAGAGAGAATCTGATCTGTCATCTGACTCTTGCTGGGGCCTTGGGCCCACCAACCCTGGCATGAGTGCCCGAATGACAGCCTAGGCCAGTGATGGCAAACCTATGACATGGGTGCCAGAGATGGCACATAGAGCACTCTCTGCAGACACATGCCCTCCTTTTCCCCACCCCCAAGTTTGTTATTAGGAAGGCAGAGGGACTCAGGCAGAGCTGTACCCCTTTCCCTCTCCACCTGTCTGACATTTTTTTCTCATCCCTTGCCCCCTCTGCCCAGCCGCCCATTGGGAGCTCACAGGGGATAAAGTGGGCAGCTCATAAGTGGCAGAGCTGGAGGGGAGCAGAGAGCTCGGGCCACTCTTCTCCCCTTCTCTATACTCTCTGAGGACATTCCTCACTTCATACCCAGCAGCCAGATGGGATCTCTGTCTTCCTCCCATCTGTGTGGTAAGGAGTGGTGGGGTACACCCAGCACTTGGTGGGGGGCGTGGGGCATAGCACATGGTCTCTGGGGCAGTGGGATGGAGGTGGACATGCCATCACTGCCCTAGGTCATCTAATTTGACCCACTAAACTGGCCATTGGTGCCACCCACTCAGCAGGTGCTTTCCCACATTGTTAGTCATGCTATCCTATCATTCACTAAGGTGAAGCAAGGCATTTGCCTTAGGAAAGTAGCTCTTGTAGGAGGTAAATAATGGTAACAAATACCTAGCTCCAAAATAAGTATATTAGTTTAGTTTAGTAAATTAGTTTAGTAAGTGATTCTCTTCCCTCTCGCTACTGCTACATCCCTACACTCTTGCCAGCAAAGCCTTGGAGCTGCCAGCTCTCCATTTCTCAGACTATTTGTTCTTTTATGACATCCTTCCCCCTTAATCAGAAGCACATTTGATGTCCATTTGGCCTGATTTTACCTGTGTAAAAAGGTTATACATAATGTAATTTGTTTTGTTACTGTCTTAGGCATGGAATGGGGCAAACAAAACAAATGATGATATTCCCAGAAGAAACTCCCGATGGAGACATGATACTTATAGAGATATTATAGATGAGGCTTTAAGAATGAACTCAATCTGTCCTTAATTGCCAGAAAAATTATAGGACACCCAAGGTCAATGTTGGAGATATATCAGTGATATTTCTATTGACCCATGTCCCCACCCAAGATTCTCCAGGAAGCATCTGAGTTTGGCTTTTTAAAATATTCAAATCAGTTTACCTGTTAGCAACCAAGGCATTTTTTTTTTGTCCAAAGTAGATTAGACTTAGAAGGGATGTGATAGATAGTCAGTAAAACTTGAGTAAAGATATAGCAGGGTTGGTGAATCTTTTAAGAGTCTGAGTGCCCAAACTGTGTGAGAGTGGGAAGGGAGCAGCCCCGTCCCACTTCCCTCTGATTTTCTAGTAATGAAATTTGGCAGACTCTGTGCTGGGGCAATGGTGGACATGCCCACAGAAATGGTTCTGAGTCTCCTCTTCCCACCCCCCTCCCCAATCATCTGTGCTATCTTCACTAATACAGAGATATAGCAAAGGAGCTAAGAAGCGTTCAGATAGTGAGGAAAGAACCAGGAAGGTATACTATAAAAATAACCTAGAGAGAAGAAAGTATCAAGGGAAAAAGCATGACCAGCAATGCCAAAAGCTGCAAAGAGATCAAGAAGGCTGAGGAATGAAGAAAGAACATTACATTTGGCCAGTAAGGGATTAGCAGTAAATTTAGAGAGAGCAGTTTTCATTGAATGATGAGGTCAGAAGCCAGAATATAGAGAGTTTAAAAAGAGAGAAGAGGAAATGAAGGAGGCACCATAGTCAATGGCTTTCCCTAATTTAGCATCTAAAGAGAGCAAAGACATAAGATAATAGCTAGCAGGGAAGGACAGATTAAATGACAAATGTTCCAGGATGAAGAGACAGGTACCTGTTGTAGACAGTAAGGAAGCAACCAATAGACAATGAGAAAATGAAGAGTAGTGCTAGAGTGAAAACAATAGAGGAAGTAATCTGTTGGAGGACACATGATAGAGTAGGATCGCACATAGAGGCATCTGCCTTGGAAAGGAAAAGTTTAATTCTTCATGTGAGACAGAAATGAAGGAGAAGATAGTTGTGAGGAAGAGTAGGAGAAAAGAAGAATGAGCTCCTAGTCAACAGCCTAAGTTTTTTTCAGTGAAGTATATATACCACAAGATCCTTAGTTGAGAAGGTGATTGTGGCAATGGTGTAATGAGAGGCTGGAGGAGGGAAAAAAGGTATTTCATAACTGCCATGATTAGTAAAATAGTGAATTATTTAGGGACATATAAAAGTATTGCCTTCTTACAGTGAGTGCCCTTTTGAGATTATACAATTTAAATTTGTAGTGAAATCAGACAGCAGAGTTAAATTATTTTCTATAATTCTTATCAGCATTACCTGACTAGGAATAAAGCTACTGGATAGTGGCAGTGTAAGGGACAAGTGTGAGATAGAGTGGAATTCAATTAGTTCATTGAGGAGTTAAAATAAAGAAGGAAGGAGAGTATACCTAGGAGCAGAGTGATGACCTGGTGAAGAACTAAGAAATGGAAGAATTGTACATCTCAATGAGGGTAAAGAAGGCTATCTATCAGAGGGGAAAATGAAATTATAAAACATTATAACCAAATAATAGAATTTCCCAGTTAATTAAAATGGAAGTGGGATAATTTTAAGTGATGGCAAGATCAAGAATGTTATCTTTGTTTATAGCTGAGGTAGAGTTGAGAAATGTTCAAATCCTATTACTGATGTTTATCATTCCTATGACTTTGGCAAAGGCACTTAGCTTCCATAGCCTTCAGTTTCATCTTTTGTAGTTAGAAAATTTGATTCTGGAGAGTAAATTGCAACTATGCTCAAAGGGGTATAAAATGTATATACTTTCTTGACCCAGTAATACCATTACTAGATCTGTACCCCAAAGAGATAAAAGGAAAAGGATCTGTATGTACAAAAATATTCATAGCAGTTCTTTTTGTGTTGGCAAAGAATTAGAAATTGAGGGGATGCAGATTAATTGTGCTGCAATATCATTGTGGTATAAGATATGATGAGCAGGATGGCTTCAGAAAAAACTAGAAAGACTTATCTGACTTGATTCAAAGTGAAGTGAGAAGCTGGAGAACATTGTACATAATAACAGCAATACTGTACAGTGATCTATTGTGAATGACAACTATTCTCAGCAATACGATGACCTAAGATAATTCCAAAAGACTTAAGATGAAAAATACTACCTCCAGAGAAAGAAGTGGTAGAGTCTGAAGGCAGATTGAAGCATACATTTTTCACTTCCTTTTTTGTTCTTGTTTGTTTGGTCTGTTTTCTTTTGCAACACAGTTAATGTGGAAATATTTTGTACATATATGATCTATATCAAATTGCTTTCATTCACAAAGAAACCAGGGAGAGAATATATGGAACTCAACATATTAAAAAAATGAATGTCAACATTTTTTGTCTGCATGTAATTGAGAAATATATAAATTGGGAGCAGCTGGGTAGCTCAGTGGATTGAGAGCCAGACCTAGAGAGGGGAGGTCCTAGGTTCAAATCTGGCCTCAGACACTCCCCAGCTGTGTGACCCTGGGCAGGTCACTTGACCCCCATTGCCTACCCTTACCACTCTTCTGCCCTAGAGCCAATACACAGTATTGACTCCAAGATGGAAGGTAAGAGTTTAAATATATATATATATATATTAAATGTGAAAAAATATGGTTTGAATAGCTGGCTTTTACAATCTCTTCTAGCTGTGATGATGGTGATGATGATGATGATGATGATGATGATAGTTAACATTTATATAGCACTTACTATATGTCAGGTACTGTGCTAAGGGCCTTAAAATTATCTCATTTGATCTTCACAATAGCCCTGGGAGCTATTATTGTATTCATTTTCCAGATGAGGAAACTAAAACAAATAGAGGTTAAGTCACCCAACTAGTAACTGTCTGAATCCATATTTCATTTCAGATCTTCCTGACTTCAGGCCCAATCCTCTATACAACATGAAACCACCTTGCTGCCCTGTTTAAATAGTATGAGTTTATGACTCTAAAAGAATTCTGATGTTCTTTATACTCATGATGTTATTTGATTCCCACAACTACTATGCAATCTAGATATTATTGTTCACATTTTTCAGATAAAGAAATTTATTCTGACAGTTTTAATGACTTTGTCTCACAGCCAATAAGTAGCAATTCTGGGACATGACCTGCAGTGTCTTCTGAATCCAGATCCAGTGCCTTTTTTCCCCCCAAAGTTTCTTCTACACATTAGACTTCTGTTAGTCAATAAACATCTATTAAGGTCCTATTATGTGCCTGACAATGTACTAAGCACTGGAGATACAAAGGAAGGCAAAAGTTCCTGCTCTCAAGAAGCTTAAAATCTAATTGGGGTAGGGGGAGGAGGACACATGAAAACAACTATATAAAATAGGGATTTATACGGTATACATTGGAGATAGTTTCAGACAGAAGGAACTAGAATTATGGAAGACTAGGAAAAGTTTCCTGGGTTTCAAATGGGACTTGAAGAAAGCCAGGAAAACCTGAAGTCAGAGATGAGGAGGAAGAAAATTCCAGGCATGAGGGACAGTGAAAAATGCCAAGATTTGGGATATGAGGTTTCTTATCTGAGTAGGAGCAAGGAGGTCAATATCCTGGTATCCCAAAATCCATGGGGGAGGAAGAAGTATAAAATATAAGTAGAGTAGAACCATGTGGGAAGGGCCAGGTTATTGAAGAGTTTTGAATACCAAACAGAGGATTTTATATTTGATCCTGGATCAAATCAGATCCTGGAGCCAGAGGAATTTATTAAGTATGGGGTAGAGGGACTTGGTCAGACCTAAATTTTAGGAAGATCATTTTAACTGATGTGTGGAGGATGAACTGGAATGGGGAGAATTTTGATTGGGTGGTAAATATGGTTTGAGTGAACAAGAGGGAGAATCTAAAAGTAACAGTGGGGAGTAACTCTTCCACCCCAACCAGTGACTTGGAGGGGAATGAGAGAAAGTATAGTCTGTGTTTGAAGAGAACACCATGGAGTTTGTGTCACCTGGAAGGACCCAGGAATAGCACCTTGTTCCTGTTTTTAGATGTCGCAAGTTGGGGGTAGGAGGGGCTAGCTTGCATAAGAAGATTTTTTTGATTTTGAGTTTTTTTTAGTTGAAGTGCAGTAGTTTTAAATGGAAACTGTAGAGCTCTGACAGAAAACCAGGGCAGTGATGCAAGGGAAAAAAGAAAAAGCCTACCCATAAACACAATTTGGATTGTTTGGGTTTTTTTGCATGTTAAGAACCCTGAAATATCTTTTGGAGCAAAATAGACTTGGGAATGGGAGCAGCTCTACCTGAGTCACGCTGCCTTTCTAGTAATAAACTCTAGAAATGGGGTCGTGGAGAGGAAGGGTGGCTGAGTGTCCACAGAGAGTGCTCTGTGTGCCATCTTTGGTACTTGTACCATAGGTTCGCCATCAGTGCCTTGAAGGGTAATCCCTAACTAGCAAGATATTTTCTAACATCCAGCACAAAGCACTGATGGAACCAGTCAAGGAAGTGCTTTGGTCATCTATGCTTTTTTATTGAACACCCAGAAAATAGGCAGTGAATCCTTTCTTTTCAAAGCTTGAAGGTTAGCAACTTTATATATTAGGGCTGTCTTTATTATGAACCCTATGACAAAAAAGCAGGGGTTACCTCATCCCTTTAGGCATTCAGACCTGAGGCTTACTTCTCTTCTTGGCTGGTATATGTTCTCTGAACCATTTTTCCGTCCAATGTAGGATAGTTTTGTTTCAGTTTGTAGCCTTTTTCTTTGGTTAGTTTCTTTCAGGTTACGGGAAACTCCCTAGCTGCATCTTGATTGGGAGATACTTCCTTTCCTATTACTATTCTATTGCTTAGGCTAAACCACTAAAAAAAAAAAAATTCAAAACCAGCCTTTGCTGTTCTTAAAATCCATAGGAGCAGATGCTTTACCTTCATTTTACTTTAGGGAATTATATAAGGACTCAGTTTTTCATATGATACCAGAATTCTACTGGAATACCTTTTTGATAACAATCTTACACTCAGAAGAATTTTTTTCTGCATGAGAGAGGTGGGGATCTTGAGGTTTATGCAAATGCTTTGCTGTTATTGTTGTAGCTGCAGTTTCACTTACTTCCTTCTTGATATGTCTTATGGTCTACTCATTAATGTGTTAGTGGCCAACCACAGAAGCTATTTTTGCCTGAATGAAGCATACCTTACAATTCTACTTTTTCCTTCAAATTCATCACTTTCCTCTCTTTCTTAAGAGCATTTTCTGAACCACTAGGAATAGTATGCTTGTGACCCATACTTTTAATAGCATTTATTACATATAAGTTATATAAAATGTGAATATAAAATATGAAAAACTCGAGATGCAAAGATTACTATGAGATCATCATGAAATGTCATTTGAGAGATTGCTATAAAACATGCTTGGCATCCCTAAACCAGTGCATAGAATCATAGTTCTTTTACTTTAATTTTAAGAAAAAAGTTGTGCAGCTTTTCATTTATATTATTAAACAGTAAAATATTGCACAGGTAATATCAATAATACTAGTACATACACATTATGCATTTATAAGTTTACTAAACTTTTTAAGATATCTACATTTCTAGCCTTTTTTTGTCATGTTCTTGCTTTTGCATTCTTTTCTCAAACTTTACCTTTTTACTTATTTTAATTTTAAAAATTAAATTGTATACATTCATGGTAGTAAATGATAAAAATGTTGTTTATATGATATACATATTTTTATGCATTTCTGTTTCTAATTTTTTTTCCCCATCATCTGATGGCCTTTGTTTTTTGTATGTGGCTTCCACAAAACTCCCCTACATATTCCCATTTAATTTCTTAAGCCAGTGCTGCAATATATTTTCAGGGAAAAGTTATTAGGGGGAAGGGTACCAGTACTTGTGAGTACTCTATTCATGTCAAAATTATAGGTGGAAGTAATAAAACTATTAAAATAGAAAAAGACTATTTGCAAGAGAATAGACTTTCATGTAAGATAGGTCCTAGGTATTGATACCAATCAAAAGAACTCACTATAGCTGTCCTGGGAATCATTTTTGTTTATTTACTCTTATTCCTCACAGTCAATCCTAATTCACAAACTGCTGATTATAATTTTACAATATCTAACAAATTTATCCCCTTTGCTTCATTCCAACAGCTGGAACCTCCATTCCAGTCCTCATTACTTCTTGTCTAAATGATTGCATTTGCTTCTTAGCTTTTCTCTTTCTCTCATATCTCTTCCTTGGCAGCTAGGTGGCAAAATAGATAGAAGCACTGAATCTAGAGCCAAAAAATCTGGTGTTCAGATGTGGTTTCAGGTACAATCTCTGTTTATCTCAGTTTCCTTAATTGTAAAATGGGGATAGTAACATAATCTATCTTGCAGGGTAATTATCAAATTATAATGATAAAATGAGATATTTGTAAAATCCTTTGCACAGTGCCTGACACATAGCAGGCCCTATATAAGTGCTTATTCTCATCCTTTCCTATGCCTTCTGTTCCCCAAAACTGAATGCTTCCTTGAAACAACAATAATAGTAACAAAAAAAGAGTTAATCCAAACAACCATTAGAATGACTGACTGTATCTGATAAATGTAATTGGCCCTATTCCCTTTTTGGTTAAGAACTCATGGCTAAAAAAAAGCCTAAGAAGACTTGTGTGTGTGCATTGATGCAAAGTGAAGTGTACAGAACCAAATGAACAATTTATACAGTAATAGTAATGAATGTTTTCCTACATTTAGTTGCATCCAATTAATGAAAAACTATAAAACTTACTGGCTTTTCCTCTGATGGTTATTTGTGGTACTAAAATAAAATTTTGAATAACTGGAACCTAATTGAATAGAACTTTTACTTAATCAGAGTATTTCTACAATCCTATTTAAATAGGAAGAACTTCATCTTGAGAAAACAAATTTGTATAATTGATTTTATAATAAATAAGACCTAAAATTTTTTAAGGGGAATACCATGAACTTAATAGATATCTAGACTAATCTCCAATATTTTATATATCTTGTCACAGTACTTTGCAAAGAAAATTATTCTAGGAAATCACTGAATCAATCAAGAAAATTTAAGGGAGAAAGAACTTTGAAACATGGAAATGACAATGCATTTAGGATCAGAAGATCTATTTTGACCCTGGCTTTGTCACTAGCCACAGAGAGGGAAAAACGAGTATACTCAGTGAGATATAGAATTCTGTCACTCTCAGAGAAGTAGAAGGGGAACAAGATAAGGGAAGCAGGGGGATAATTCAAGGGAGGTGAAGTGGGGGTGGTGACAAAAAGCAAAATACTGGTGAGGAGGAACAGAGTGAAAGGGAATAGAGCAGCATGTAAAGGAGATAGTACTGTGGAGGGCAATACACAGTTAGTAATCATAACACTGAATGTGAATGGGTCAAATTCGCCCATTAAAAAGAAGTGGATAGCAGAGAATATTAAAAACCAGAATCCTACTCAATGCAATCACCAAGGACAATCCAGTGGAATTTATGAGAAAGAATGCTATCCACATCCAGAGAAAGAACTGCATGAACAGAAATGCAGAAGAAAAACAAACAGTCGATCATGTAGTTTGATATGGATATGATTAGGGTTTTGATGTTAAAAGATCACTCTACTGTAAATTTGAATAATATGGAAATAGATTTTGAATAATGATAAATGTATAGCTCAGTGGAACTGCTTGTCAGCTCTGGGAGGGGGAGGAAAGAGTAGGAGGTTAGGGAGGGGAATCATGAATCATGGAACCATGGGAAAACATTCCAAATTTTAAAAAAGGGGGGAAAAAAGGAATCCTCATCTTATAGTGTGGTCTAGAACTAAGGTGTCCAACGTACCTCTTGCATTTGTAAGAGACCTAAAAACGTGGTAAATACATGTTAAACTAGATTAAAATTAAAAATATAACATTTTGTTGTTGTTTAGTCATGTCTAACTTTTCATGACTCCTTTTTTGGATAGGTTTATGTGGGAGAGGTACTAGAGTGATTTGCCATTTCTTTCTCCAGCTCATTTTTACAGATGAGGAACTGAGGCAAACAGGTTAAATGACTTACTCAAGGTCACAGATCCAGTAAGTGTCTCAGGCTGGATTTGACTCTGAAAGATGAGTCTCCCTTTACTCTAGTTCTGTCCATTGTACCATTTAATTGGGATTGCCTTGAGTCACTGAATTGCAGAAAATAAATGTCATTCACAGTTGCTCATCAGAAAATATTGCTGTTATTATTCTGTATAATATTCTTGATTCTGTTCATTTTACTTTGCATCAGTTTATGTCTTTCCAATTGTTTTTTTTAATCATCTGGCTCATCATTTCTTATAGAACAAAAGTATTAAATTACAATCAGTACCACAACTTGTAATTCCACTATTGAACAGTCCCTCAATTTCTAATTCTTTGCTACAACAAAAAATTGTGTCCAAGTTCCTTTCTCCAACCCTCATATTTTAAAAATTTTGATGGGGGCTACAGACAGTGATGGGATCAAAGGATATGCAGAGTTTTCGAGCCTTTTGGGTATACTTCCATTTTGCTCTTCCTAATGACTGGATAAGATCATAACCCCACCAATAGTACATTCATGTCCTAATTTTCCTCCAACTCCTCCCTAATTTATAATTTTCCTTTTCCGTCTTATTAGCCAGTCTGATAGGTATGAGGTGGTATTTTGAGTTGTTTTAATTTGCATTTCTCTAATCAAGTCATTCAGAGTATTTTTTTTCCATTTAACTGTAGATAGCTTTGATTTCTTCATCTGAAAATTGCCTGTTCATATTCTTTGACCAGTTATCAATTGGAGCATTTCTTGTACAATGTTGAACAATAGTGATTATAATGGACATCTTTGTTTCACCTCTGATCTTATTAGGAAGGGTTTCTAGATTATTTATAGATAATGCTTGCTGATCATATTTTAGATAGATATGACAACATTTTTTTTTTGTTTTTTTTTTTTTTTTTTTTTTTTTTTAATTTTAAACCCTTAACTTCTGTGTATTGATTTATAGGTGGAGGATTGGTAAGGGTAGGCAATGGGGGTCAAGTGACTTGCCCAGGGTCACACAGCTGGGAAGTGTCTGAGGCCGGATTTGAACCTAGGACCTCCCGTCTCTAGGCCTGGCTCTCAATCCACTGAGCTACCCAGCTGCCCCAGATATGACAACATTTTAAGGAAAGTTCCATTAATTCCTATGGTCTCTAGTGTTTTTTTAATAAGAATGGGTATTATATTTTGTCAAAATCTTTTTCTGCCTTTATTGAGATAATCACATGATTTCTATTGGTTTTGTTACTGATAGGATCAATTATGCCGATAGTTTAGTAATGTTAAACAACCCCTTCATTCTTGATATAAAACAAAGAGAAAACATTTATGATATATTGTTGTAATCTTGCTAGTGGTTTATTTGCTTTTTTATTCATTTTATTTTGTTTTATTTTGATGAAATCATTTTATTCCTGAAAAACCCAGAAATAGTTTTGTTTTTAAATTGAGGTTATTTAATAATATAACTTGGGAAAAACTCTGGATAAAAATAATGGCTAATATATTCATTAGTCCTCTTCATATTTTGGCATTTCCAAATACCTCCAATTTAATAATTATCTCTCAAAGTGATGTCTTATTTGTCAGTACCTTTTGCACCATCAGTGGAAGATTAATATGAATGGGACATGATCGTAATACTTATATTTTATCATTGTGATTATTTGAAAAGTGGAAATTGAAATCTCATCTTTGGAGTTTGCTGAGTTATAATCTGCATTATACTCAAAATGTAATTTTATTACTATACTCTGTAATAGTTCTTTTAATTTTACTTTTCATTTGTTTCCCACATAATCTATGCCAAATGTTAAGAAGATATCCTTGGTAATGAAAAATATGGGGTTTAAATATAATGTTTTTGAAATGACCACAGTGGTTCGGTGTGTGAGATCTCAAGGAGGTCCATCCATTTTTACCAGGCTCTCAAAATTAGGAACACAGTTTCATCCTTACTCAAGGAAGCCCTTGGGAATATTTTTTTATATTTGTAATAGTTTGTGGCTTATTGTTTAAAACTAAACCCAAGGTAGTAAATCAGAGTGTTTTGATGGTATAATCTTGATAGCACATAAAGAGTAATAAGTGATCCTTAAGAAACTGATCAAAGGAAATCATTCTGTTTGTTTTTTATACATTGGTTTTTATGTCCTTTAATCTTGTGGTGTTTCCAGTTCCATTCTGAACTCAGTAATACACACTTAGCCTCTCACTTAAGTCTTTTTGGCAGAACTTAATATTGTCATTGCCAGACAGACAGTGAGTGGGTCTGTTTGCCCAAGCAATTCATACAAAATTACCCTGTAACAAGTAACAGTAGTTATCAGAAAACATGTAACAATCTTGACTGTTTTTCTCTTTTGTAACAAATATTAAAAAAAGAAAAATCGGAGTGTTAAGGAATGGAAAGAATATCCACTGAAAAGTGATATACTTCTCAATTTTTTATAGGTTCACCTTTCCTAGCCAATGAAGAAGGTGTACTTGGAGGGGTGATAGTTCTTCGATCTTGTAGATGTTCTGCAGAACCTGACTCCTCACAAGATAAACAGACACTTCTAGGTGAGTTTATTATATTTTAAAGGTGTATATACATATATGTGTGTTTATATATCTATTTGTATATACATGCACACACATATGCACACATACAAAATGAGAAGAAAGTTATATTTTTAAAAATTAGTCTTTCAATAAGGAAAAGGCCAAACTACTACAATGAGGGCACATGAAGATTAACAATACTCAGGCCAGATAATATGAACATTGATAAAGCACTGTCCTGGGTAATAAGGTAATTAATTGCAGAAGAGTCTCAAAATAAGAGTTTAGTTGAATATATGTTAAATAGTTTCTTAAATTATTAGACTCATGACCTAAAACTACTTTGATGGGTCAGAAACTTAAATAACTTTTGCATATAATTTTATCATGTTCATTGTTTCATGTTCAGAACTTAATTATATCAATGGACTTTTATCTGAAGACATAACTGCTAATCAAGAAAGACAAGTAGAAATTAAATAATATAATTACATAATTGAAGGAATTATGGTTGAAATTTCAAAGTGTATAAACTATGTATTTTTTTTTTTATAATTCAGGGGCATTGTTTTTATTTTATTCTGTAGATTCTCTAATGGCATATCAACTTCATACCTTTAAACATCTGTCACTTTTAGAAATAAAACAAGATTCTGTTCTTAAAAAGTAAAGGCTTATTACTCATTTATATTTTTTTTTAAACCCTTGTACTTCGGTGTATTGTCTCATAGGTGGAAGATTGGTAAGGGTGGGCAATGGGGGTCAAGTGACTTGCCCAGGGTCACACAGCTGGGAAGTGGCTGAGGCCGGGTTTGAACCTAGGACCTCCCGTCTCTAGGCCTGACTCTCACTCCACTGAGCTACCCAGCTGCCCCTCATTTATATTTTTAAAAAATATTCCTCTCCATTTATATTTCCTGGAAGTAAGCATATATATTTTAGAGGGTAAATTATAAGCTTCAAGAGGACGAGTTGTTATTAATTTATGTATCTTCTCTTATAACTACTATACTGATTATACTTAAAAGTTCTTAATGTTAAGTTGAATTAAATTGTATCATATTGCTCAATATGTTCAGAATACTGAAACTTTTTGCCTGTTAATGCAAATCATTTGACCCTGTTAACCTAACCATTACAATGGAAATTACATTTGTAGTTGACCTCTGACATGCAGTTTAGAAGAATAAAAATAACAATACCTTGGATTTATTCAGTATATTTTATACAAACTAAAAATGATTTAATTAAATTTTAGTTTTTCTCCATCAAATAGAATGTATTTACATGTAAGATCATTATCCTTCATTAAATACCTATTTTGGTGAGCTAGGAAGCAATTTTCTTAATGTATTTGGTGTTCAGTTCATTGTCAGTTGTCCAACAATAGGAATGATTGGGTGAGTAAATGACAAAAGAAAAAAACATAGAACAAAAATCAGAAATTGAATGTCTCTCCATAAAGAGCCAAAAGATTCATAGAATCCCCTTAGGATGATTGCTGTTACTCAATTACCTGTAAGAAAGTAAAATATTAGTTATTTATTCCAGTCTTATATCTACATCAAAATTGATCCTGTGAATTCATTTATTCATCTTTAGTTATATAGTATGACAATGTCCTCTGACCATCCAGGATAGTTAGTTTAGCAGGAAAAAAGGAGAGTATGTGCTAGATATTTGCATGACTTCTGGATCTTCATTGACTAATTGGTTTTTAGTAAGCATTGTCCACATAGATATGGACTCGGAGATATAAGGAATCCTATGGACTATCAAGTTCAGTTTTTTCATTTTTCAGATGAAGAAACTGAAACCCAGAAGGGATAGAAATCTGTCCAAAGTCACACAAATAGTAGGCAGCAGAACAGATTTGAATTCTAGTCCTATGCTCACAATCAATAGATATCTTTCTCCATTGTATCACTCTACTTTTGCTTTTGTGTGACTTACTCTCCTAACAGACACTGACAGTATTAATTATTTTCATTTTAAGATGAAGAAACTGAAGCTCATAGATGTGACATGTCCATGGCCACACAGCATCAGGCCAGAACTCAGACTCCTAAATAGACTCTTAATGATGTTAGTGCTTTTTCCAGTATGTCCTACCCTTTCTTGACACCATTTTAAACTCCTGTATAGTTTTTGTACTTAAATGCATGCAAGAAAATACTCTTTAAATTTCAGTACTTTCCGTAGTCATATGTACTTCTGAAAATTATAGATAGGATAGGACTTTCTACTCAAAAGTAGACTGAAAATTTTATTAATTTTTGACAGACATCTTATGAAATCATTGCTTTATACATGGCAAAGTAGATTACTCAACTAATAATATCAGAGGAAATCAAGAACTAAGTATATAGTGTGTATTTTCCTTTCTATTTTTGCATTTTTTTGTCAGGAGACACATTTTTTGGATGGTTCATCCTTTTCTCTCATTCAACCAATATCATTTATTCTAGGACTTGTAATTAACATGCTTATTACTGTTATCCCTTCACATTCTGGATTTGTTAGACCTAAGGTTGTTTGTTTTGGCATTATCTATCAATCACTTCATCCTTTAAGTCAATCTCACTGTCTCTCTTATTTCACTCTCTGTGTCTCTGACTCTCTAACTTTACTATTTTTCTCCCCCTCTTCTCTCCTCCTAAAATCATTGAGTAGGACACACCTTGGGCCTCCTACCCTTTACTCTCTCATTAGATGACTTCATCAATGAACATAGGTTCAATTATCATTTCTATTTATATGACTATCAGATTTCTGTAATTCAGCCCTAGTCTTTCTTGAAATTCAGTTCTGCATCACCAACTGCCTGTTAGATCTTTTGAACTAGATGTCACAAAGATATCTCAAGCTCATTGTGGTCAAAATAAAACTCTTCCCCTGATTTGTACTTATTTCATGGACTTCCCTATTTTTTTTGAGGGAATTGCTATCTTTCCTATGAACAGAATTGCAAACTTCGCATCTTCCTTGATTTCTCAGTTTCACTTACATACAAGGTTGCCAAATCTTGTTTTTACTTCCATACATCTCCTGTATACATGCCTTTCCACCCAGAGACACTATCTTAGTCCATCCATTATTATCTCTGATCTAGACCTCATTAGCCTCTTAATTGTTCTCTATTCCTCAAGACCCTCCCCCCCCCCCCCCCCCCCCATACTACTGAGAAAGCAAAGTAATTTTCCTGAAGATAGAGGTCTGACCATATCATCTTGCCCCAAATTCAGTAAAACAGTGGTTCCCTGGGGGCAGCTGGGTAGCTCAGTGGATTGAGAGTCGGGCCTAGAGATGGGAGGTCCTGGGTTCGGATCTGGCCTCAGACACTTCCCAGCTGTGTGACCCTGGGCAAGTCAGTTGACCCCCATTGCCCACCCTTACCACTCTTCCACCTATGAGCCAATACACAGAAGTTAAGGGTTTGGAGAAAAAAAACACAGTGGTTCCCTGTTACTATTAGGATGTTACCAAAACCTTTGTATTTGCCATTTCAAGTCTGTGTACCCTGATTTATTCTTACTTTTCCAGCCTTTTTCCTCTTTACTACAAAAGATCCTTCAGCCATATATATATCTTACTTTCTTCATACATTCTATTTTTCATCTCTATGCCTTTTTACTGGCTGTCCCCCATGTCTGGAATGCTCTCTTTTTTATGTCTTTTTCTTAGAACCCTTGTCACTTTCATATATTAATTCAAGAAGCACTTTCTGCATGGAGCCTTTCCTTGACCCCTGAGCTTCTTGGACTTCTCTCCCAATATCACTTTTTAATTACTTTCAAAAGAACTTGCAGTTCTAAATTCTCTCCCTTCCTCCATCCTTCTCTCACTCATTGAGAAGGCAAGGAGTATTATATCCTATAGCCCCCCACCCCCAAATACAAAATATATTTTCACATTAACCATACTGCAAAAAAACACAAAACAAAAAACCCTAGGAAAATAAAGTGGAAAATACATGTTTCAGCCTGCATTCAGAGTTCATCAGTTTTCTCTTGAGTTAGTTAGCATTTTTCATTATTAGTCCTTTGAAATTATTGGTGATCATTAAATTGACTGGAGTAGTTATGGCTTGACACTTGATTATCATTACAGTGTTGCTGTCACTTTGTATAAGGTTGTCCCAATTTGCTCATATCACTTTACAATAGCTAATATGTCTTAAGTTTTTCAAAAGCCATTCCCCTCATCATTTCTTATAGTCCAGTAGTATCCCATCATAATATTATATGACAACTTTTTCAACCATTCCCCCCAATTAATAGTTTCTCACATCCTCTCTCTCTCTCTCTCTCTCTCTCTCTGTCTCTGTCTCTGTCTCTGTCTCTCTCTCTCTGTCTCTCTCTCTCTGTCTCTCTCTCTCTCTCTCTCTCTCTCTCTCTCTCTCTCTCTCT
>NC_058131.1:133660100-133697564 GCF_016433145.1 Gracilinanus agilis | reverse complement strand
CTCTCTTCTCTCTCTCTCTCTCTCTCTGTCTCTCTCTTTCTCTCTCTCTCTCTCTGTCTCTCTCCCCTTCCCCCCCCCTGTCTTTCCCTCCCTCACTCTCCCTCTTTCTTTTCCTTTTCCTTTTCCTTTTCCTCTCCCTCTTCCTCTCCTCTCTACCTCTCCTCTCTTTTAGTATTCCCACTCTCATACTCCTTAAGGAATGCTTTCCTTTCTCCTTTACCTTATCCAACATTCAGAAGACTTTTTTACTTGCATTCACCTTTTGTCATGAAATGACTTCCCTTACTTATACATCTAAGTTTGTGGGAGTAGAATGGAGTGTTGGAAATTTGAAGGATTAGGGGCACCTTAAACATGATTCTGGAATTTGTTGACAAGATTTCAAGAAGGGATATCAATTGTGAAGCAATTGCATCTAGAGATGACCACAGAAAGCATGTGCTGTAGCTTTTTTTCCCCCTGAGTTAGTATGATAGCAAACTGTTTGGCAGCACAAGACGAAGAAGTCTTAAATTAGGACAGGACTATTTAGCTTCAGAAACTGTGTCAGCCATTTATGGAGAGGTTGAAGATGTAACAGGATAAGAGGTTCCTATCCTCTTTAACATTTCAGTCCTAGTCAGTTCTATGAACTGGTTTTATGTTGGATCATTTCCTTTAGCTGCTAATAAAATCCTTTTGAAAACTCCATCTTCAGTTCAACAGTTCAAACATATGTCAAGTGCCTACTATGTACAAGGCATTGGGCGGAGCACAGAAAGAGACAAAAATTTTAAAATGATACAATCCTTTTATTCCAGAACCATAATTACATTTTACTTGTGTGATCTTCATGGCTTGTCAAAGGGCATGTCCACACCAAAGTCAAGAGAATTTGAAAAGGAGTCAGGATCCCTCTAGGCCAGACAAGGACTGCTGGCAGTGGTAGGGAGGCAAAAGGAACCTTATCTTAATAGCTCTGAGGTGCAGGCACTGTAGAGATTGAATTAAAAGAGAAAACATCATGAATCAGTTCCCATTCCTGTCTAGGATGATTTTGTGAAAGCCCAAGAGACTCATATGCCTAACTGATCATTTGCAATAGAGTCTTGAGTTCATGAATAATTCATTATTATCAGAATCCATATATAATAAGACCCTGAAATTTAGGTATTCTTTTTAAAAGCTTGGTAACAATTGATGCAAAATAAATATATTCAAATCACATTTTACTCACATGAAGTTTATCTGAATTTAATTATATAGCAGGAAGGAAAGGAAGAGACAAAAACAGAGAGAGGGATTCTGTTATTATTCCACTCAGCATTGTAGGGTTTGAAGTGAGGAAGAGATGGGAAGTAGGAATCTGCTCTATGAACTTGTTGGCCTCACTGTGTGATTTAGGATCAGTACTTCTTTCACTCACACTCTATTCTGGTTGGGCTTATGTGATTGACAACTTTGAAGGCCCTTGTTATGTTCCTTATGACTTATGTCTTTTCTTGACTCATTGTGAACTAGAATGAAAGACAGTTTTGTTGTGTCTGAATACAGTCATGCCAATGTGAGAATATTTTTCTGTAACATCTATTTTTTGTTAGTTTTATTCACTGCTTTTTTCCCCTCTATTTGAGTTCAAAGCCTCTTTTCCTGATCAGTGACTTAGCAGGATATATGAAAAATAAATTTTGTATTCTATTTCCATAGCAATCATCTGAGACAGATCTATTCTCTGATACAAATTACTTTCTTGTAAAAAGAGCTTAACCCCTTTCCAGCTAAAATAGTTGTAAAGATATAGGTGATTTGATGGTTTTAAAGGGTAATTTTGAATATTGGATTTGTACTTTAAATGCTGACTTTAGAATCTAACTTTGCTGACTTTAGAATCCAACCCTGCATGCCTGTATAAAATGTGACTCCACTTTGGATGTAGAATAATAAAAAGAGCTAGCTTTTTCCCCCCAAGGTGAAGTAAAAGCATAAGCTAGCTTCAATAATTCTGCTTTAGTAGAAGAAGAAAATGTTGTTACTGTATTTCCAATTTGAATTGCCACAGAATATACTATCCTTGTAACCTTTTAAAAAAGAAATGTTATGGGCATTCAGTGCTTGGTAATGAGTGAAGGCAGGAGGAGGCAGCAAAGTTCAGAAGTATCCGAAAAGGAGAGCAGAAGACAGGGACTTGCAAATGATCTCATAAATGGACAATTTGGATGTGAACATTGTTGCAACACCCACCTCACAGTAATGAAAAGCTGGCAAGGCATGGATGGAGAATCACAGTTTTAAAGCAAAACAAATGCCTGCCCATGGAATGAAACAGCTGAAAAGAATTCATTTTCTCTCAGCTCTTAAGAGAAAAACAATATAATTTTACCTGCTAGGGTACCGTTATGTACTTTACATGTGTTTTCCAGGCCCTTACAGATGGGCTTTATTGGTGTCGCTGTACATAGCATGGTTAATAAATATGTAAACAAAAGCACAAAGAGCTTTCCAGAGAAGAAAATAATGAGTTCTCTCTCATTTTAAGCTTGTGATTAGATACATTTAATTAGAGTTCATGAAAATATAATTATCTGGGATAAATTCCTAATCTCTCAACATGGCCCCATTTCTTGTGTTATTCACTGCCTCTGTGGAACTGATCTGAGCACAGAACTAACTCCCTTTGAAGTGAGCAGGAGCTCCATCTTTGGATCAGCCCTTTTGGGAGACAGAGCAAGATGAGAAACAGGCTGCATGGTTTTGCGTGGATTGTTGACAGCTAGGAAAAACAAAAGCTGAGAATGTGCAAGCATTAGGGATGTAAGGCAATAGGATTTATATTGGAAATGCAATGAATCTTTGGCAGTAGCCCTTCTACAAAGACAACATTATTGTTAATTGGAGGTCAGTGAGAGAAAAGCAGAGATTGAAATATTCCTTGAGTGAAAATCTAGATTAAAAAAAAAAGACTACTGTTGTCAGCAAAAAGATTGTACTAAAAAGGGACATTAAATTCTACTATCTAAACAGTATTCTATAATTTTAATCAGTTCATATGATGATATGCTAAATGCTAAATTCCTTTATCATTTTCCATTTAATATGATAAATTCTGAAGTTTATCAATTGCAACTTCAGGCTAGTAAGTTTTTTTCCTTTTTCAGAAGAAGAAAAATTGTTTTAATGATTAATTTTTGTTGTTGTTACCAAAGCATGCTGTGCTTTAAAAATAAATTAAAAAAAAACTGTTAGGTTGAGTTGATGCTTCCTGGAACATTAAAAAGATAAAAGGTCATTTTACTGTAAGTAAAAATTCCAAACCGCCTTTTGGTTTTACTGGCATTAAAAATTTGGCAAGTATTTATAAACACATGCACTTCAAAGGAGATATATTCTTGTGGCACCCGGCAATATCACTTATTTCCATTACATAGTACACTCTATTTTTAAGCAGTTGTGACTAGGCAATTCAGTCTGCATTTACACTACGTTAAAATTTGACCATTTAATTTTTTTTAAATTGAAAACACAGAAACCTTCTCAGAATGTGACTTTTCAATAAGAGTAAACCAGATTTTTAGTCTTTTTGCAGAAAAAGCAGGTTTTCCTTGAAGCAAATAAGAAGTCTGTTTTTCAAATAAAATTAAAGACACCTGTTGGGTGGGAGGGGCCTAGTGACATTGTGGGGTAGGGGCAGTACTTGTTATTTAATTTAAACTACTTTCTTATTGCTGAGATTGACAATATTCCTATAAGATTGCTTAATATTTTCCCCATTTTAAAGATGAAAGTGATGCAGGAAGATGAAATAATTTTGCCTCATTTATAAAGTGAATTAATAACATAATATTTTAACTTTGCTATTTAAGTTATATTAGCTTAGTTTTAGAAGTGAGTTCTAGTAGTATCTGTACATGTTCATATTCTTTTGATCTTTTTAGAAACTTAAGTTTCATTTTTTTCTAGTCTAAATTTTTAGTTTTAATACTTCTATACCATTAGCCACCTTCTTATATGTGCCTTCAAGCATTATTCTTCCTTTTTTCTGTACCAGAACATGGCTCATGTATCCTTCTATCTGCAGTCAATGGATTTAGAATTGATCCCTATAAAATCTCAGTCCTGGAGCCCATACTTTGCCTTGTCCTCTCATAAATAGAATGATACGGGAACTTCGAATTTTGATTCAACTAACAACAATGTTTATTAGGACAATTTTCCAAAATACAACAAATTTTTGAAAAATTAGAGACTCAATTTTCCATATGCCAAAAGGTGCTATAATTACTGTTATATGCTGCTCAGGAAATTTTTTGGTAGATGAATAAACTCTAATTGTAACAAATCTTATCTCAATGATAAAATTTTTTTAAAAAAAAAAATCCTGACCTCAGCCCGTAGCTTACCATAGTAAGCATTTTTCAGTACACTGAAATGAAAATATAGGTAGTCTTTTGTGGCACGTATTACATCTTGATTAGTGCTCAGAAGAACTGTGTGCTTGGTTCTGCCACTTACTTGTGTGACCTTGGGTAAGGTACTTGTTCGTGAGAGTCTCAATTTTCTCAGTTATAAAAGTTTGCCTCATCTACCTCACAAGATTTTTCGTGCCATAAAATGTGACATAAAATAATATTTAACCAGCATTTTTCTTGTTCATCTTCCTTCCCTTCAAGTCTGAAATTTTATATAGGCCTTGGAAATTCTTCACTTCTTTGTTCTGTTTCCCATTTCTAGTTATTTTTCAGGCACATTTTACCTTCTATGCCATGTTTTACCTCCTAACTAAAACCTTTCCTAATTTTCACAAATGCTTGTTTTCTCTCACCCCCTTATCCAACTCTCTTACTTCCCCCATGTCCCTCCACCATTTTCTCCCCTTCTAAATGTATTTGCATTATTTGTCTACTGGTATCCACGACAAGTAGAATGCAAGCTCCTTCAGGTCAGGAATTATATTTTCTTCTTCTCTGCATCCCCAGTGCCCACAAATTTGTTGAATCAAATTGAATCGGCAGTAATGAATTTTATGTGAATTTCATGGAATATATTGTTATAAAAGTAGTTATGAAGAAGCACAGTGAGTATAGCACTGCTTCATTAGGGAGGAGGGTAGTCCTTTACAGTTAAATTGATAACAATTATCTTAGATAGCTGGGTAGCATGGAATGCCATGCCTGGAGTCAGTAGGACCTTGGTTCAACTCTGGCCTCAGACAATTCCTATCTATGTGACCCTGGGCAAGTCACTTACAGCCTAGCCCTTGCCATTCGGGTTTAAAAAATAGTGTTATTAATATCTCTAGGATTTATGTAATACTTTAAAGTTTGCAAGATACTTTACAAATATTTCATTTGATCCTTACAATAACCCTGAAAGGTATATGATATTATTATTTCATTTTACATATGAAGAAACTGATGCAGACAAAGATTAACTGACTTACAATAGGTCACTCAATTCAAATAGTTTTGAGGAAAACCTTAAGAGGAGAATTTTAAAAAATTATATTTTTTCATTCTTAACATTTAAAAATGAATTTAATTTTTTAAATTAAATAAACAATAATTTAAACACTGTGCTAAAGGGCATAGAGTATGCTGTGACTGAAAGGCTTATGTGCCCCAACTGCTTTGACATTCTATCATAAGAATGTTCTCATTTTAGATCCTCATTTTCCTTGTAAGAAATTTTTTGGGTGTAAGGCAAAGCAGAATGGGTTTAAATGGTCAAGGGATTCTGTTCTGAGAATTGTTAATAATTGGAGGATAAACTTTTTGAAAAAATCAGATTTCCTCTATCTGCATAGACTACAAAACCTATTTGGATGTAGAAAACTTTGTTATAGCCCTGGTTAAGGAAATTTTGCTTGCTTGATCTTAATTTAAGATGACTTATTGGGAAATTCTTTGTTTAGAAGAAAGATGCGGGGAGAAAGCAATGTGTGAGTAGTAGTTAACTAGAACATAAGGTGAGGAAGTTGCAATTTGAACACCACTAGAAGGTGAACCCCAATACTTGGGTTGAGGACTGTCATACATAGTATGTTGTCAGTACAACTTAAGTAGAACACCTCTCAGGAGGAATACCCTGAAGGGTTAATACAGTAGTCTGAAAGTAGTTAATGTAATTTTAACAATTTTGCAAGGAGACTGGCCTGTAACATTATGTACAAATCATTCTAATTTTCCTCCCAGTACCCATTAGCCTGTCATCTCAGTAGAACACATGTTTTACACATCTCTATATAACACAGTTTGTGTCACTGTAACCATATATTAACACTACTCCTTACCTAATATCATAATCATCCAACAGGAAACATTCTGATGCCAGTTAGTGGATAAACATATATCAAAGAGTTTACTTTCATTTTTACATAAATGAATATTAAAAGGTATTTGAGCAATTTTTATTTTTTGATGTTACCAAGGAACAATTTCCCCCATAATTTAAAAGCATTGATGTTTTACAAATGTTAGTGTAATTATAAATATTCTAGCCATCACAATGAAAATAACAAATTAGTGTTATCTACTGAATTAATTATGTTTGCTTCCACTATAATAAAATTCTCCATATTTTTGGCGGACATGGGAAATTCTTCCACATTCACCAGAAATCAAAGTTTTAATCTCATAGGAACAGTTTAAATGTAAAGGATGCTTCTTTTTCTATTAAAATTCTGAGTTTTAATTATTATTGAGATTCAAACAAGAAGTTATATTATTGCTATTATTGTTATACCTTTGAGAAAAAACTACCAGTACTAAAAATAACTAACATTTATGTAGCTTTTATTAATTCCCAATACCATTCTAAGCACTTTGCAATTATTAACTCATTTGATTTTCACAACAACACTGGGAAATAGGCACTATTGTTGTCCTCTTTTTACAGATGAGGAAACCGAGGCAAAGAGGTTAAATCACTTGCCCAAAGTCACATAGCTAATGAGTGTCCAAGGTCAAATCTGAACTCAAGTCTTCCTGATTCCATTTTCAGTGCTTTATCCATGATACCCTCTAGCTGCTGAATTAAAGTTTGCTCTTCAAGTAATACTGGAAATTAAATTTTAATATAAAGTAAAATTTGAATTCAAAAGGATTCAACCAATATTATTATTTCATTTCTAAATAGTAGTCTTTACTACTACTGTCTATTTCCTAGTTCTAGTAGAAAATATTATCTAGGGCAAGTTTTTTGGGTGAAAGATTTCATTATGACAGTAAATTATTTTGGGTTGTGACTATTCTAAACAATAATCCAAGCCATTTAAAAAAAAATCTAGTAGGTGTCATTTTCTGAGATCTTAAATAGAAACTGGAAATGAATACTTACCAAAGGAGAAAAATTAATCATGTAAGTATATTGGTTCCTTTAAAAAGGACAAATATATGAATATGTATAAACTTCTAAAAATTTGGAATATGTTAATTCAGAATCTGATAATTTGAACATGGTCTCTAGTTGGAGATTTGCCTTTTCTTACTTGGAAGGGTAGGGTTAAAAATATTTTGGAATAATCTAAGATTTATTCAGGTAACTGTGAAGTATACATATATAAATAAAAACTGAATTGTAACTTGCTTATTATTCTCTTACTAAAATTCCTTGAAAGACTTCTTTTCAAAAACAATTCATTCATTTTTATTTAATTTGCTGTCTATTCTAAAAGTAATAATTTTGTATTTCTTTAAAAATATTTCATAATTCAAACTTTATTTTAGTTGGCAACCACTCTTCCTCATCATTCTGAATAACTGAATATAACTATGCTTTGTTAAGATTATTATAATGAAGCAATATTAAAAGAAATATTCCTTCACACATTATGGGACAAGCAGAATCCTTGAAGACTCCAGTAATCTTAATTTTTTTGTAAATTGATTTACATTTTAAACTACCAAGATGTTTTGCTATTTTGAAGAACCTTATGGATTTTCTACAAAGCAAAAAAATTTTTTTTCTTTTCTTTTTTTATTTTTCAAAGCTGACTTATTAATGATTATCATTACTTACTTGGGAACAAGGATCAAGGTAGATTTGAAGAAATGCCAGTTTTGTATACAAATCCAATTGCATTGTCATGATAGGGAGGGAAATTCAGTAAGACTTGTTGAGTCTCTTCACTGTTAGGAGATTTAGAATACTCCAGACTTTGCTCTGGATTTTAGGATTTTTCAAGTTTAAAGCAGATGTGTATAGAAGAAAAACCATCTGTAAAAACTTGCTTGCTTAACTTGCGTGATGGTGTTTTCTTATGGCCTTCAGTTGAGAGTCTGCTGAGCAGATTGGCAGATTGGGTGATTAATTAATTATGAGGGAGTAAGCCACATAGTTAAAGAAAACTCTTTTTTTTTTCTCCTGGTTTTTTTCTTCCACAGATGTCTGGCAAAGGCTTCAAAATCTTAGAATCACTGATCCTAAAGTTGTGTCTGAATTCAAACACTTGTCTTCAGGCTTAATTGGCTGATAGATATAAACAGACTGATGGCCAAATATTCATAGACTTCAGTGTTGAGTAATGCATTTTGATCATCATAGACTTCTGACATTTTTTTTAAAGACAGGTGTAGAGGCATTTTCTTTAAAGGCTTATTAGTTTATCTTACAAAAAGCACACGTTGGTGTGTTACTATATTCAGAGGCAATTGAAAATTATTTTTAAAAGAAACTATTAGATAGCATTATATTCATTCAATTTGTATACTTACAGGGCTTTACAAAAATATTGCAGGTTTTAAAGAGGAGAGCTTTTATTTCTTATGTGAAATAATCATAAATTTTGACAAGGATTAAGTTTAATTTTTGTTCCACAATAAATAGTATTTCATAGCTTTAAATATTAAATTGTTCTGGACATTTATTCATAGTTTAAAACAAGTAGCAAATGGAGAATATTAATAGTTATGGAAATATTATCTTTAACCCTAATACTAAAAAGCAAAGATTTATTTTTAGCTCTTCTATTAAGCTGCAAAAATTTTTTTCTATACTCAAACTGAATGCATTTATTTGTATTTTCCCCCAATAGTGGAATTTCTATGGAGTCATACAACTGAGAGCATGTGTGTTGGATATATGTCTGCTCAGGATGGCAAAGCCAAGGTAAGACATAGAAACTGCTTTGTAACCTTCAAAATGAAGAATCATTAAAATTGTATAACAAGCTAACTTGATTCAAGTACGTTCCTTGTGTGCTTTACTTTGGAAGTCCTCCTTAATGGAATAGGACTATGAAAAAGCTGTGATAACAAGGAAGACATGAGATAATCAAAAGAAACACCTGAGGAAATTTTACAGGCTTGACCCAGTTTTGGTAAGGTCATATTTAACAACTGTTTGTTTAAGCATTGATGGGACAGTATCATTTCTTTGATACTATTTTTCTTTTCTTTCAAACTTTACAAATAGTTTATATTACATAGTTTATAAATAGTTAAATACAAACTTTTAAGACTCCTTTTTCCTTAAAAGCCTTTAAACTTCATTTTGGAAATTTTTATTTTTATTTGGAATATACACTTTTAGAAACCATGCTTTTATTATCTTTGTCTTTATCTCATAGTTATTTACTATTTACCTCTTCCATCTTGAACATTTCCTTGTGACCAAAAAAAAAAAAAACTTTTAGGAATATTTGATACGGAGATTTTGTCCGAGCGAATTTAATAGTCTCAGTTAGTTATCTCTCACTTCTCTGCTATGATGAAAGACATTTCATTATCTTTTCTCTAATTTTTAGTAGTTTTTCAGTGACTTAACATTCAATTTTTAGTAATTTAAATATTTTATATTTTTGTAATTTCTGTGCATATTTATGGGTAGTGGTCATTTTATGCCTTATCATTTCATTTTACTTTCCTTATGTTTCTCCGTGTAATTCGTTGTATTGTGTGACATTCCTGTGTATTGCAGCACTTCAACTAAGAATTACTGAAATGGGTCAGTTAGGTTTCTTTTACTTTTAAATCCTTCCTTATATTTTCAAATTTTTCAGACAAATAGTCTCAGGAAGCAAATTATGATAAAGTAAAACTATATCATTAGCAAGTATCAAAAACATCATTAATTAGATGTTCATGATTAAAAAATGCTTATTTTATTTATCTTTGTGATTAGCCAGCAGAATTCCTGAGAGTTCAGAACCTATAGACTTATAGGTTAATTTCTCATGTAGACTTACTTCAAAGAGTCAATACATTTATAAAAAATATTGAGATCCCTATTTCTTTGTTCTGCTTTCAGTAGAAAACATTTCTTCCCATTAATACCTATTCATTTAGTTTTACTTTGGTTTTTTTGTAGGTTAATTTAAAATTAGTTTCCTAAAAAATAGAAATCTAAGTTATCTAGTGCTCAGTTTCAAGATTTGAACTTGGAAATTTTGATTCTCATAAGAATTTTCTAAAAATAAATTCTTCACGTTAATAAACAGGTACTAGAATGGAATATTCATCTTGCTTCATAACTCTTAGTGCCATACACAGATAAGCCATGATTTTTAATATTCTAAAGTCAGATATTGAACTTTTACTCTGGTCAATATGCTGGGCACAGTCACAAATAGAAATCTGTCCTCAAGGAATATAATTTTATAGATCAATAGCTTGCTTTCTTGGAGTCAACTAAAAAAATTTATAATTCTTCAGTTGCATTTTTTCTTCAACTTAAAACCCTCAAAATAATTTATAAAACCATTTAAAAAAATTTAAAGACCCAAATAGAATTTATTTAAGAGCCTTGCAAACATTTATAGATTTATAATGCAGAATGCTGAAGTTTCTATCACTTTTTATGTGAGTCCAAATTCAGAATAACCTTTAGATAAACAAAAAATTTATGGTATTGAATGCAGCATTAAAGCCAATTGTGTTGTGTACAGTAATATTTATAAAGTCTCTTTTGAGGAAGTGTTCTTGTTATTCCCAGCTGGTGGTGGCCAAGAGAAGACTCTTTAATATTTAACATGAAATCTGGCTAGTAAAGAGAACTAACAGTGCAACATCATGCTCAAAGATGTTTTGCTCACAGTTGCATCGTTTGACATCTGGTGTATATTGTTTTCATATTGCTGGTAAATTCTCCAGCTGGTAATTTTGATTGGGCTGACAGACACAGCTGCTCCTCTTGCTTCACTTTTAAATTATGTTTTTGACCTTCCTTGAAGAGAGTTAATCCCTATCCCTTTCTTCCTTCTTTGAGCCTGTGGCTGCAAATGCTTTCCAGAGAAAAACCACAAATGCCTTGGCTGCTGACTTCTATTGATCAAAAAATCATCTCTTCTGTTATAAAGGCTGGAATTTTATTGTATTGCAAGTAAGACAAAGTTATAGATGGGAAACTGGGCTCAAAATAGAGAGCAGGGCATAGCAAAGCACAATAGTCTTTTTAAAAGAGGAAATATTTGGCATGGTTCCTCTCTTTCTTGACTACTATGAAAACATAATTATGGAATTAGTGTACACATTCAGTATGATTACAGTCTTCAAAACTATTAGAGGTTCCTGGTATCAAAATGAGTAAAGCAGTATGATAAGAAAATTATCTTAATTCATCTATTATCTTTTATAAAACTACCTTCTTTCTGTCCATCACCAATCTTGAATACCATATCCATTCTGAAAGTAGTTTGGTTTAACCAAAGTCAAGGATATGAAATAAAACTTACCTTGGAATCAGAATCAGAACTGTTAGAAAAAGTTAGATAATTAGAAACTTAATTTATTATTCCAAGGAAGAACCATTTTAATTATTAAAACTTAATTTCCAAAACAATAACACAGAGAAAGCCCCCCACAATTATATTTCTGTTTAAAATCCTTTATAACCTAGCCCTATCTTTACCTTTCCAGTCTTCTTGTAACTCACACCACACCTTCTTTCCTCCTCCCTCCCCAAACTTTTTGATCTAGTGACAATGACTGCCTTCTTATGCTACAAACAAGACAATGCATTTATCAATTCCAGGCATTTTCACTAGCTGTTTCTCATGCTTGGAATGTTCTCCCTCCTCATCTCCACCTGCTGGCTTCCCTGGCTTCGTTCTAGTTCAAATTGAAATTTCATCTTCCACAGAAAGCCTTTACCAAATCCTTTTTAATACTATTGTTTTCCCTCTTTTAATTATTTCCTGTTTATTCTATATATATCTTGTTCGTTCTCTCTCTCATTAGATTATGAGTTCCATGAGGACAAGCACTATATTTTATCTCTTGTTTGTATCCCCACTGATCAGCACAGTGTCTAACACATAGTAGGTGGCTAATGAATGAATGTTTATTGAATGACTGAGATCGAATTGAAATGAGAACTCTCATTTAATCTAACCCATGCTCAAAAAGAAGTCATTTTCACTATAACATCCCCAAGAATGGTAGATTGGGTTCTTTTTGAAGACCTTATATGAATTCCTTGCCTCCAAAGGCATACTATGAGATACTTCTAATTATTAGGAAGTTTTTTCCTGATATCAAGCCTAAATCCGGTTCTTTGCAACTTGTATCCTTGGTCTCAGTTCTTCCTTCTAAGGCCAACCAGAGGTCTGATCCCTCTTTCATATGACAGCCCTTTAAATTCTTAAATAAGGCAGTCATATTCCCTAAGTCTTCCTCTGTGATAGGGAAACATCTTTCATTCTGTAATCCTCATATTAGTGACTCAAAGCCCTTCAACTGCTTGTTCCATCCTCCTTTGGATACTCCAGTTTAAATTTGGCGTTCAGAGTTGAACATAGTGATATTCCAGATGTAGTCTGACCTTTACAGTGTACAGTGGGTCGATCATCTCTTTATTCTTGGAAGTTAATTCCTCTATACAGACAAAAAATGCAATTAGTATTTTTGGGTAGAGAGAGCTGCCATATTAGCCTTCTGACTTATATTGTATTTGCAGGCCACTGGAGCACGTAGATATTTTTTTCTGAAAATTTGCCATCAAACTTATCTCCCTCATCTTCTACCTGTAAAGCTTTTTTTTTTTTTTTAAACTCACATATAAGACCTTATACTTATCCTTCTTGAATTTTTCTGTTATTAGCTTCAGCTCAATGATCTAGCTTGGCAAGCTTTTTGGGGTTTCTGATCCTCTAATAGAACATGTTAATATCACTCTCAGTTTTGTGTTGTCCGCATTTGAAAAGCTTGCAATCAATGCTTTCATTTAAATAATTATTTAACATAGTATACATCACAGGACCAAGCACAGACTCCTAGGGCACTCCATGGTAGACTTCCTGCCATGCTGACACCGAACTATTAACAACTCTTTTGAGTCTGACCAATTAGCCAGTTCTGAATTGAATGGTATTATTTTCTTTTATCAAATGCTTTGTAAAAATCTGTGTAAGCTCTATCTACAATATCCCTATGATGTACCAATTTGGTAGTACCATCAAAAAAGGAAATAAGATTAATCTAGCCTGGCTTGTTCTTGATGAAATCATGCTGGCTTTTTGTAATCAGCAGTTTCTTTTCTAGATGTTCATTAACTTTTTTTTAATGATCTATTCTGGAACTCTTCCAGGAATTATAGTCAACTTATTAGCCTAAAGTTTGTAGACTGGTCTCTTCTCTTTTTTGAAAATTTACTCTTTTCCAGGCCTATTTTCTTCTATTTTCCACAGTGTTTTAAATATTACTGAAAGTAGATTATTTGTCTGTACCTAATGATGTCATTCATCTGGGCCAACTGGCTTGAATTCAAGGATAATTTGGTGCTCTTTTACTACTCCTTACTTGCCTAAGGTATTAACTCTCTTTTAAGCATTTTTGTTTTGTCCTTTTCAACTCAAAGATCATTCTTCTTAGCAGAGAAAAGAGGGGAAAAAACCCTTCAAAAATCAAAAAGCCTTTTCTCCCTTCTTTGTTAGCATAGACATTGCTAGATATCATGAAAAACTTGTCAGAAATCACAATAGACATCTTTATGTAGTATAACTGTGAACCATTGTTATTTAGGAAATGTGTAAACTAAGATCAGGAAAATTTATTTATTTAGGATGACAAAATGATATATTAGATAAAACATAAGGCTAAAAATAAATAGACCAAATTCTTGATCTGCTCACTATAGATTTTAGGACAAATCATATTAACTTCCCTGGGTTTCATCATTGTAAAATGAGAGAGTTGGTGTAGATAACCTCTAAATTCATAGCATTCTTTGATTCTAGTTCTTAGTCTAGTGTTTTAATTTGAAATTATAAATATTTGTATTTTATATAGTACCACTTTAAAGTGTTGTTTCTTTGTTTTTTTGTAAACATTTTTTATCAGAAAATAGTTTCTTTTTAATAAATGTAACCATTGAGGCAAAAATAAGCTAAGTAAATTGATTATTCTGGTCTTGTGAAATGAAGGACTTTTTGTGGATTAGAGACTGTGATCATTGGTCTCTCAGTGATCTTTCCTTACATAATACTATTTTAATACTATGATGCTGCCAAATAGTATTAAACTTATTATTATCTCAGTGTTCAGTTTTTAAAAAAAATTATGTTGGCTTAGACCCAGTTACTATTTAGAGGTCATGTGGCTTTCCCTAATTAGGAAGTCACAAAATAAAAATCACTGAGTTTCACTACAAATTTATGTTGTCTAATTTCAGTTGAATGCTTTTTGTAACAAGGAAGAACTTTTACTCATCCCTAACTAAGTCCCTATTCCACTCCCCTCTGTAGCTATTTAAAACCTTTCTCTTCTTTCTTAGAGTATTCAACACCATCTTTTTCCTTCTGTCCCAGCTAAGGAACCTGGCTCATGTTTTTCTGAAAAAATTGATTCCATTTGTTGAGAGCCCTTTTTTTTTCACCTTCTCTGCATCTCATATACCACTGACATCAAACCTCACCTGCCCCATCCTCTCCTTTTCTTCAGTCTTGGATATTGAAGTAGCCCTTCTCACCAAAATCCAAGCTCTTAATGGTTACCCTTGATCCCATCCTCTCTAGTCTTTCTCAGATTTTCCTTAAAATTATACCACTTATATCCAGTTTCTCCTTATTTGTTCCTTTCCTACTACCTACAAATGTGCTCAAGTCTTTTACATCCTTTAAAAAAAAATCTTCACTAAGTTCTGCCATCGTTTCTAATACCTCTTCTCATTTTCTTAGCCAGATTCCTAGATAAGCTACTGATATTCATTGCCTTTGCTTCCAATCATTTCAGTTACTCTTTAGTCTTTTACAATGAAATGACTCCAAATTTGTCAAATCTAATGGTATTTTCTCAGGTCTCATCCTTTTTGATCAATCTGATTCATTTGACATGGTTGACCAGCTTTTTTCTCTCTTAGTTTTCCTCCCTTTTTTTCTGACCATGCCTCAGGTTGCTTTGCTGGATCTTCCTTTATGTCATAGCACTTCACTTTGGAGTAACCCAACATTCTTTCTTTGGTCCCCTTCTCTTCTCGCTCTCTATTCTCTCACTTGGTGACTTAAATGGTTCAGTGGATAGAACTTTGAACTTTGGGTCTGAATTTAAATTCCGACACTGAGGACCTGTTTGACTCTGATCAAGTCATTTAATCTTTCTTAGTCTCAACTTCCTCATCTGTAAAAAAAGGATAATAATTGTACCTATCTGTCAAGGTCATTGTGAGGATCAAATGAAATAAGGTTTGTAAAAATACTTTGCTTTTAAACTCAAGATATAAATACTAAATGACTGTTACCTTTATTGTTCATTTTCCTTGCATTTAATTGTCACCTCTGTGAAGTTTCTAAGATCTATATTTGCAGTCCTAGTCTCTTTCCTGAGTATGAATCATGCATGTGAACCTCTTATTAGACATTTCAAAATAGATATCCTGTAGATATTTCAAATTCAACATGTCCAAAGCAGAGCTCATTATTTTTCCCTCAAAATCTACCCTATTCCCCAATATCTTGATTTCAAGTCAGGGCACTGCCATCTTTCCACTCTTACAAGTTCTCAATCTTAGTGTCATCCTTGACCCTTCACTATCACCTCATATATCCAATCTGTTGTCAATTTTGGTTGTTTTGGCTTTAAATAGTATCTTGTATCCATGCCTTTCTTTTCACACAGTCCTCTATTTCAGATCACATTACTGTTTATTCCTAGACAACTGCCATATCCTAATGATTTTTCTCTGTGGCTCCAGTCTCATTCCACTCTTATTTTATTCCCTGTATTATTGACAGAATTATTTCCTAAAACATAAGAATGACGATGTCACCATCATACTCAATAAACTCTACTGGATTTTTTTTGTCACTAGAACTAAATAGACTCTTATTGATTAACTGATTAATTAAAGTTGAAAGATGGAGAGTTGGGTTCTATCCCCTCTTGCAACAATTCCTGACTATATCCCCTTAGGAAAAAATTACATAACTTCTCTATTGTATTGCAGAGAGTACTAGAGCTAGAGGCAAAAAAAACTTGTTACTACCATTTCTCACTATTTAAGTCATTTAACTGCTTTTTCCTTATTTTTGAAATGAAAAGAATAACATTTGCACCAGTGACCTCCATAGGGCTGTAAATACAAGCTATGTGGTTATTATCTATAAAATGGAGAAAATTTTCTGGGTAACAAGAGTAAATCAGAGTTCCTGTTCAATTCTCAATACCCATAATTTTTTTTTGTTTTTAGGAAATATTAGTATCATAGAAGCAGATATATCTGAATTTGAATTGCTGTGTAATATTATGTAACTTTAATATAGCACCCAATATTACTTGTTTCCCAGGAGGAAAGGATTCCAATGTTCTGAAAGGAATAAAAACCACAGTTTAAAAGAAATACTAAGTAATTAGAGACAGCACAGATGAGATTTCTGAAGCCATACATGACTTAACATGCCTAAAACACAGGCATAAGGGAGAGATTAACAGTATAAAACTTAGTACGTGAAATAAGAAATTATCAAAAAGAAATGGAAAGAAAAACTAGGAAGAATAGAGAATAGATGATTGACATTGTGCCAAATCTAACTTAGAAATATGAACCAACTGGAAGAAGAAATGAAGGATATCCCGGGAAAGATGGGGAGGGAAGAATACATTTGTGGCTCTGGGGCGAGACTTTAAACTTACAGTTCATTCTGATATGATGATAATTCAGAGACCTTTCAAAATATCTTATAGCTTAGTAGAGCACCATCTCATTATTGCCTCAAGATGTGTTTTGATAAAGTCTGGGTTTTGCTTACAAATTTGCTTTAAAGATCACTTCACTGAATAATTTATTTAAAACAAAATGTCTCCCCCCCAAAGTAAACCATCAATCATTACTGAGCTAGATTATTTTTGGGGGGGCCAGGGGTGTTGTTTTAGAAACCCCTAGGCAAATGTCTTGGAAACTTCAGGGTTCTAGTAAACATGAGAGAGAAAATCACCTAATTGGTCTTGTTGTGAATCCTATAAAATAGACTCTAATTTTATGTTAGTGTTTGACTGATAGCACATAGAGATTTATAGGGACAATTACCTAGATTTAAAGACAACTGCCTAGACCAAAAGGAACTTCTGAATCAAATTATAACTGTTTTTAGTAACCTAGTTACACTATTACCCCCTGCAAATAAAGAATTCCTACTTCCTAAAAACAAATTGCATTTTACAAGATAGTAGATTATGTGCTCCTGACAGGTAATATTTGCAGAATGCACATCACACTATCATTTTGTAGTCTAGTTATAAGAGTTAGGTAGTAAATGATCCATTTGTTCCTTTTAAAAAATTTTTATTGCTATTTCCAAATGTAGCAAACTTAACTTTCTTTTTCATCTGTTAAGTCAGATTCAATTAGAAAAAATCAGGGAATAAACATTTTTTTGGATCAAGTTTTAAGAAATCTGGAAGAATATTCCAAGAGGTTAATATGTGAAGAACACACAAACACACACACACATGCACAAACATACAAATTTTTAACAACTCACCTGTCTTTAGCAGAAAGATAATTTTTTGGAGTGTTAGGTCACCAATTTGTTTATTTCCAATTAGCCTTGTATCTTAAGCTTCTTCCAAATGGTTCATTCAATATTCCACTAAAATAAGAAACTGAACTAGCTCAAAAAAAAGAATCAACTACTTTTGGCACATATATGAACCTTTTAGAGACTTTAACAAAAATATATCAGTATGAATGCTATATTTAATGATCTTTAATATTAAAGTCATCTGTCCATCTAGAATGTATTATGGAATATGGTGTAAGGTGTTGGTCTAAGCCTAATTTCTGCCAAACCTCTTTCCAGTTTTCCCAGAAGTTTTTACTTAAATAAGGAGTTTTTCTCCTTGGTAATTTATTTCCCACTTTATCTTCCATTAAATTATTAGATCCTATTGTTTCTGATTCTCCTTTTTCTAGTCTGTTCCATTGATTTCTCTATCCTTTTTAACCAGTACCAGATGGTGCTTATGACTGCTGCTTTATAATAATAGTTTTAGGTGGAAGTACTATCTCCTATCATGACTACTTCTTTTCATTATTTCCCTTGATATTCTAGATCTTTTGTTTTTCCAAATGAATTTTGTTACCATTTTGTCAAGCTTAATAAAGTATCTTCTTGGTAATTTGATTGATACAGCATTAAAAGTTAATTTTGATCATATTGTCATTTTTATTATTTTGTCACAACCTAATCATTAATATTGAGTATTCCTCTGGCTATTTAAGTTTTCCTTATTTCTGTAAGGAACACTTTATCATTGAATCTATACATGATTTCGAGTGCTTTAGAAAGCTGATCCTCAGATATTTTATGTATTTTGTAGTTATTTTGAATGGGGTTTCTGTTTTTATCGTTGCTTCTTAGGTTTTGTTAATACATAGCAATTTATTGGTTTTTGAATATTTATTGTGTAGCCTACAACGTTGCTGAAGCTGTTAATTGTCTCAGTGAGTGTCTTTGCTGGTTCTGTACGATTTTCCAGGTAAACCATCATATCAGAATAGTTTTATCTCCATGTTAACTATCTTTATGCCTTTAGTTTCTTTTTCTTATTGTTGTAGCTAGCATTTCCATAACTATATCACATAATAATGAGGAGAGCGGGTATCCTTCCTTCTATGTATTAGAAAAAGTTTTAGTATATCCATATTGCATACGACACTTGCTTTTGATTTTCGATAGATGTTTTTGTTGTTAACATGGAATCCTTCTATTTCTATTCCTCGTAGGGTTTTTAGGATAAAGACTTGCTGTACTTTGTCAAGAGTTTTTTAAGCTTCTATTAAGATGATCATATTGTAATGCTGAGCTATCATTGCATCCCTAACATAAATTTCACTTCATTATAATGAGATTTCTTGGATAAATGACGATATTATGTTTGATAAGATTTTGTTTAAAATTTTTGAGTTAGTGTTCATTAATAATATTGTCCTTTAAAAAAAAGACAAAAAAAATAATAATATTGTCCTTTAGTTTTTTTCTATATTTTATCTGTTCCTGGTGTAGGCATTAGGATTATATTTATCTCATAGGAGAGTCCTGGTAGGGTGCTATCTTTCTCAATTTTTGAAAATAATTTATGAAGTATGGGTATTAACTAACTAACCATTCTTTATAAGTTTGATATTCTTCTGCAAATTCATCAGAACCAAAAGGTTTTTTCTTTGGCAATTTTTTATACCTAGATCCATTTCCATTTCTGAGAAAATTTTGGTGTTCTGATTTACTATTTTGAATATATTTTCCTCTATTTCCTTTTCTCAGTTTTGTTAGAGTATGTGTGTTTATATGTGTGTGTGTGTGTAATATGTTCTCATTATTCTTTTTTTTTCTTGCTATGCTGTGATTTCACCTAGTGAGTTTGCTATTTTGTGGATTTGATTTTCTGTTCTCTTTTTTAAAATTAGATTAGCTAATAATTGATCAATTTTATAAGTTTTCAAAGAATCAGCTTAGTTTTAGTTATTCCTTTGGGTTTTTGTTGCAAATTTATCTGTCTTTCTCTAATTTCTATAGCTCCTCTTTTGTACTTATTTTATATTTGTTTATTTGTTGGCTTTCTAATTTTTAAAAATGCCTATTTAATTCATTAATTCTGTCTTTTTCTATTTTGTTAATGTATGTTTGTAAGGATATTTTTCCCCTGAGGACTGCCTTAGCTACATCCCAGAAATTGTGGTATGTTGTTTCATCATTATCATTTTCTTTTAAATATTTATTGTTTCAAATGATTTGTTCTTTGACATTCTTTATTTAGGATTTCATTTTTGAGTCTCTATTTGGTTCTGTGTCTCTTGTTTGTGATCTCTGAACTAACTGTTATTTTTATGGTCTTTTTACATTAGTTTGTAATATCTATGTTCCCTAGTACATAGTCAATTTTTATAAATGTTTCTTGAGGTCATGAGAAATATGTATATTCTTTACCCATTCTATTTAGTAGACTCTGGTCTCTAAGGATTTATTCAGTTCCTTTTTCCCCCTTTTGTTTATCTTTTGGTTAGATTTATCCAGAACTGATAGAGGGATATTGAATTCTCCTGTCACGATTGTATTACTGTCTATGCCTTTTTGTAGCTCAGATTATAGTTCCTTTATTTATTTTGGATACATTTGGAGAGTATATTTATTATTGATATTGATTTGATGTTTTTGTTCCTTTTTGCATATCCTCTTATCCTTTTTAATATTTAAAAATCTTTTTTGCTTTTCCAGATAGCATAATTTTAACTCTTATTTTTGGGGATTCACTTCTTGCTTAATAAATTTTTCTCTATCCCTTCAGTTTTATTTTATATTAAGTCCGTTTTTTTAATTTAAAGTAACAGATTATAGAGTTTTGTTTTCTTATCCTATATAACTTTTTTTCATTTTATTAGAATGTTTAATCCATTGACATTTAAAGTTTTAAGTTAGATTCCATTTCCCCCATTTGTCTCTAATATTTTTTTCCTAATTTATAATTTTTCTCATTTTTTACTGTAAACACAATACTGTATTCCTTCATTTGCTTTACCTTAATCTCTCTTAAGGTAGCCTTGCTCCCATTGTCCCTCCCCCCCCCCCCCACTCCATATCCTCTATTCTCTCATTTATTTTCCTTTGGTTTTGTGGTGGTTGTTATTTTTTTAGTTTCTTTATCGCTCCTGCTTTTGTCTGTTTTTATAATTCTGTTACCATTTCCCCCACCTTATTCAAGTGGATTCTTACTTCCTCACCTCCCCTTTAAGTACTCCTCTTCATTAGTTTTTGAAATTTCATTTTTTGTATCCCTTTTCCAAAAACATCACTCATTTTTCATTATCTGTCGCCTCTGTCTACTCTAGGCCTTTGTTTTCTCACTCATTCATGACTAGTATACTTATCTAGGCTCATACTTTTCTATGTATTTCCCATGTAATTCAACCTTCTAGCTTCTGCCATTGCTTTATAGAGCTTGCCCCATGGATTCCCATTTTTTGTGCCTCACTCCCAAAACAATTTCAGTTATTTCATTATGTCAAGAGAGGACCTTGCCCCATAGTTGAACCTTTCTTCCACCAAATCCTTGATTATGCAGTACACTAATGATTTATGTTTTTCCTTTGGTTACCTTGTTTTCCACACTTGCTTTGGTCCATTTTCTCTCTCACACCCCAAGTCCCAGTTGCCCACAGGAATTGATTCCCTTTTTCTTATTCAACATGGGATGAGAAAATTTTCCAAGTACCAAATTCCCTAGACCACAAGGACTTCATCTCCCTTCACAGAACATCACTCTTCATACATTGATCAGTGGAACACCTTCCTTTCACCAGAGCAAGATCTCTTTCCTTTCTCCGCATCTTTTGAATACTTTCTTCTTCCTCCTTACTGTCTTCCCTATAGGGTCATCCCTTTTTGTGACAGTGGGAGCCACTTCCTCATTAGCTATTCCTCTATTTGACCTCAGCATGTCTCACATTTCTTTAAGTCTGCTTGCTCCCTTCCCCATCTTTCATGGATCTTCTCATGTATATTATTGCCTCACCAAAAAACAAAACAAAACAAAATGAAAACCATTGATTCACCTGTAGGGGTGCATTGCCAGATTTTATCCACAAAGTCCCTTGACTGCCTCTTCACTGTTAGCTCCATCAGAGTTGCTTTCACTTCTGACTCTGTGTATATTTAGAAATGATATGTCTCATTAGTGTTTCTATTCACAATTGCTACTGCTGTCCTTGGCTACTACATTGTTATATTCGTCCTGAATTTTTTTTTAAACTCTCACCTTCCATCTTAAAATCTTAAAATCAATACTGTATATTAGTTCAAAAGCAGAAGAGTGGTAAGGGCTAGACAATGGGATTAAGTGATTTGCCCAGGGTGAACTACCTAGGAAGTACCTCAAGCCAGCTTTGAACCCAGGACCTCCTATCTCTAGACTTGGCTCTCAATTCATTGAGCCCCATCTAGCTGCCCCTGTATTTCTTTTTTTTCATATATGGTAAAGCTCAAGATTAAGCTTTGGAACAGATAGATTACACAGTGGCTAACGTGCCATATCCAGAGTCAGGAAGCTTCATTTTCCTGAGTTCATATCTGATCTCAGATCTTTAGTAGTTGTGTGACCTTGGCAAAACGCTTTACCCTATTTGCCTCAGTTTTCTCATTCATAAATTGAACTGGAGAAGGCAGTGCCAAATCACTCCAGTATTTTTGCCAAGAAAACCCTGATGGAATCATAAAGAGTCAGACATAACTGAAAAATGATAGAACAATAGCAGAGCTCAGATTTTCAGGATAAATTACTCTGGGATATATCCTGATCTCTCTTACTCTTCAAAACACATTATTCCTTTCCATCCTATGGTTTTATGTTGTTGTATGTGTGTGTCTGAAGAATAGTATTACATTGTTTGAATTTCCTTTCCTTTGTATTTGAAAGTGTTTCTCTCTCTCTCTCTCTCTCCACCGTGTCCTATCCTATTACCGCTATTCCTTAGTTCTTTGATCTGACATCATCAGTTGATAGACAGGCCATGCTTAACCTGTAGTGATGTCCACTTTGGCTCTGACGATTCTGAGCTTTACCCTGCTGGTGCCAGAGTTTTCATTCATGGTGGAACTAGCAGATCATAGAGCTTTTGCTCTGGTCCCACAGGTTTGTCCACTCCAGCACTAGCAGTTCAGAGTTTTATAGTGCTGGTAATATGGGGTTGTGGTTGCTGGCTTTCCTTCATGATCCAGGAAAACTTCCACAGCTTGGATTCAAGGTCTCCTGGGCAATGGAAAAAGGGAGGAGAGATTGGGGTTTGAAGGTGAATTCTGGGTGTTCTAAACCATGTTGACATGTGAAATTACTTTATCTTCAGTTTTTTTATCTTCTGTTTTTGAGAGGTTGTGGGAATCAGAAAAAATATCTAGTACTTGTTTTTTATTACACATTCCAGGAATCCCAAATAGTTGATTTAAATTAATACAATTTTATATCTTTGTAAATGAATACTTTTATTAGTCAGAAGATGTTTTAGCCATATTAGTCACTACCACTTTCTCAACATCTCTGATAAATATTGTTTTCTCTCCACTTTAACAAACTCTACATCTTTTTCAAGTCTCCCATCTTATTGCTTGAGCTTTCTCTCTGAAGTTACCATTGGTTTACTCTGTGTGTGTGTGTGTGTGTGTGTGTGTGTATCTTCTATGCACATAGTTGTTGGTTTGACTCCTTCATTAGAATGTGAATTTCTTGAGGTCAGGGACTATGTTTTTGCCAGTCTTTTTATCTTCAGCACTTAGGAGAGTGCTGGGCACATAATAAACACTTAATAAGTTCTTGTTGATGATAATCAGTTCCTGATATCTCTTGCATATATACTATGCATGCTTATGATCTCTTGGAAATCATATTAATACAATGGTTACAAATTTAATTGTACAATGCTATCTTATATATGTGAACTCAGTTTTATAAAGTTGCTTTCTTATATTTTCTACATCAAAAAATTTGTTATATCAGGCAGACACAAACTAGTGTGCAAACATGCTTACAAAAAATGTAATTATGCCACATCATGAGAAAAAAAGTATACTTGACAATAAGTACAATGATGTGTTTTGGTCCAAGTGCAAGGTGATTATGTAGTTAGGTTTCATTCGTTTCTCCCTTTGGCAAGTTATGGAAATAGCAAAGGTGACTAAAGCCCTCTAAACTGTGATCACAGGTCATCTCCTTGCTCTAAGTATTAAAATAGTTGTAATTCTTAGAAAGACTTAAGGCTGGTATAAACTGATATATGTTGCTGATTGAGCATTTTTGATGCAGTGTTGTTTTTATGGATATGGCAGTGGACTTTGAAATGAATGGCTGTTTTGCTTTGATTCACTAGCAATTATCTCACTTTGTGTAAGTTATTAACTTCTTAGATAATGTAAAGTATTTGCTATGTATGTATATATATTAAAGGGAAGTTATTTGCCTAAAAGCATGTGTTTTTCTAAAGAAGAATAACCTAATATGAATACCAAATATTAAGAATTATTTATAGGAACTATCTATAGATTAAATTTTATTGTGGTAAAACTTTAGTTTGCTTTTCAAATTAGATATTGAGGGAAGCTTAAGCTGCTTTGCATATAGACAAAGTTTCTGAATTTTGGGGGCTGGGAACACTAGCATCTAGAAATACGGATTGTCTTTATTCATGCTATGTGTTATATTAAAAGGAAGGACCCCCCTCTGATACTCCTATCTAGTAGATGTAGATGTAGATGGAGTACAGAGAGAGGATAGGATGACACCTCTCTCTCCTATAACAGTTGCCCAGGCAGGATCCTTTAGGTCAAAGGATATTATCCCTTCAGGACCCACCTGGGGTTAATTGATATTTTTTATTGAGCTCTTTGTCTAGGTAACCTTGTAACCTGACTGCGTGACTCCCTTCCCAAATAAACTTTGAATAATCAGTTCAGGAAAGTACTTTAAACTTTGAATATGTTTGGCAAAGAAGGATAATGCTATGGGATAGAGGTATTGGGAGACCCTAAGTTAAACTGATAGTAATGAATCTCTAAACTGCAGGCAAATGAAGGAATCAAGATGATAGCTTCTTTCTGGTACAGCCTGGCCAGGGCCACACCAGAGCAGGCAAATTGCTGTATAAACTTTTAGTTACTTCTTCAGTAGATGTTAAGCCTAATCAGTTGAGATAGCCATCCTTTTTCCACCCTCTTCTTCTTCTCCTGCCCACTTCCCGGATCCCTCCCGGGCCCTGGGAAACCTAGATAACTAAGATGATTGAATTCTTAATATTTAGGGGCAGTAGAATCAGATAGTGGTCTGATACAGGTTGATGACGATACAGAAAACACAGGAGGAGCTTGCAGGGTTGAGTTTGCAAGTCTCAATTTCCCCAAAGACCCCAAAGAGATCCCCTGATCTCCAGCCTCAGGGACAGGTAAAGACCCCAGAACCTCTGCCAGGGCTCCCAACTGCCCTCTCCTGAGTCCGCACCCCTCTCTGGGAACATTCCGACATCCAACTGATCCACCTGTCAATTACCGAGTGAACTTCTAGCTCCCAGAGATTCAATATAACATATGTGACCACAGTTGTAATTAGGTATTCCAAATAATGTTAAGTTTTTATTCAATACAATTACATTTAGGTAGCAGCATAAAAAGTGTTTCTTATCTTTATGTCTGGTTAATGCTTTAAAAAATTATCCTTCGCACACTCATTCTACTTCATCCTAAATTAAAATGAAACTATCTTTATAACGGCACATTAACCTCTACTTTTGATGTACTCCAAACACAGTAATACTATAAATCAGTGATGATAAACTTTTTACAGGGATGGGTGGTGTGAAAAATTTTCTCAAGGGGGAAGCTGGGTAGCTCAGTAGACTGACAGCCAGGCCCAGAGAGAGGAGGTCCTGAGTTCAAATTTGACCTCAGACACTTCCTAGCTGTGTGACCCTAGACAAGTCACTTAACTCCCATTGCCTAGCCCTTACTGCTCTTCTGCCTTGGAACCAATGTATAGTTTTGATTCTAAGACAGAAAGTAAGTTTTTTTTTTTAATGTTCTCAGGTGCCCATGGAGAGGGGAAGGGATCAGTCTAGTCCCATGTTCTTCTGGCTTTCTAGTAATGAACTCTGGGGAACTCTGTGTTGGGACGATAGCACAAATGCCATAGGTTCACCACCACGGCTAAGATAATGGAAAAACAACTTTTTAATAGTGACTAATTGTGACATTTGGATATGATTGAGTTCTTTTCTCTATTTATATTACTTTCAAATAGTTCTGTATGTGATAAGTACGTTTGAACTATTCTGTCAGTGTTGAAAAGGCAGAAAACTTTAATTTGGAATCAGGGTTTTATTAAAACTTTGTTATAAAAGATGCTTATATCAGTCCAAACTATTTGGAAACATATTTTTCTTCACTTGGAGTAGAAAATTAATGTTTTCCTGCATTTAGTTGAATCCAGTTAATGAAAAACCATAAAACCTCCTGGCTTTTCCTCTGGTAATTATTTGTGGTATTAAAATAAAATTTTGAATAACTGGAACCTAATTGAATAGAACCCTTACTTAACCAGAGTATTTCTACAATCCTATTTAAGTAGGAAGAACTTCATCTTGAGAAAACAAATTTGTATAATTGATTTTATAACAAATAAGACCTAAAATTTTTAAGGAGATGCCATGGACTCAATAGATATCTAGGCTAATCTCCTATATTGTCTATATATCTTGTCACAGTACTTTGCAAAGAAAATTGTTCTAGGGAATTACTAAATCAATCAAGAAAATTTAAGGGAGAGAGAACTTGAAAGAGGGAAATGACAATGCATCAGATCTATTTTGACCCTGGCTTTGTCATTAGCCACAAGACTGTGAATGCTAGTAATTCTTTGTATTTACATAGTAGTTTAAAGAGTTCTTTGTCCACAACAATGCTGTGGTGGGTTAGGTATTACAAACATCTCCATTTTATGGAGAAGAAACTGAGGTACAGAGAAAGAATATGACTTATTTCAGCTTACTCAGTAAGTGTCAGAATCGATTGTTGCAAATTCATTGCTTTTTAAAATTAGATAACATTTCATCTTTCTGAGCCATCCTAATTTATCTCTAATCATTTCATCTTTATAATTGCACTTTAAAGTTTGGTGTGCAAGTTTTTCTCTTTTACAAAACGAAGGCTATGACTTGTTGAGGGGAAATTCAAACTGAAGGTACTTGATTCTATGTTCAATATTCCTTTGATTATTCCATTTAACCTTTCTTTGCTCCACACCATATTACCTCTCAAGTGAGCCAAATAATACTTGTAGCACCTAACGTTTAGAATTGTTATTAGAAAAGTGATTGTAATAAGTGAAGTACAACCCACTGTAATTCAGAAAGATTTTCAATGTTTCTGTTGTCAAGCAGAAGTTTTTCTTTAAATGAGAGACAGAGAGAGAGACAGAGAGACAAGAGAGAAAGAGCACGGGCAAAAATGAAAATATGACACCTGGGTTGAGTCTTGAAGGATAACTAGGATTCTGAATGGAAGAGATGAAAAGGAATGCTTTCCAGGCATAATAAAATTTCTGTGGAAATTCACAAAGGCTGAAGAAAATCAAAATTGGGGGAATGGCTTATATCCTAGTCTGGTTGGAATGTAGAGTTTGTGAAAGAGAATATAGTATGAAATAAGGCTATAAAAGTAGGTAAGAGCTAGATTGCAGAGGATCTTAAGTACTAGTCTAAGGAGCTTACAATAGGGTTGTCTGACTAGGGCCATAGCAAGATTACACTAAACTAGCACAATAAAGCACTGTTCATTTCTTTTAATAATTGAGATTTCATATATATTACATGGAAATTTTTTTAAATCACCTTAAATGTATTACTCTGGTATTTAATTAAACCCAAATGCCTGGATAAGTTATTATCTCTCTTCTTTAAATGTTGGCATATTCATACTCAAGGAAAAAGAAGCATGAGCCCAAGAAGTTCTGACTATAATCTTGCCATCTGCATTTGCCCCTCTGAGTTTTGCAGTTTTGAGCTTAGAGCATGTCTTCACCAAAAGAATAATATATCTCCTTGTCTCAAAATATGGTATAATATGTAAAGATTTGTGTGTGGAATGGCAAATAATTTTTGAACAAAGAAGAGTCAGGATTCTCTGAGATAATTCATTTTTAGTTCACTTCACATGATACATTCAATTCTGATGTTCCATTTAAAAAACAGCTGCACTCCTCTGTCCCCAGTTTCATTGATGTATTCATTTCATTAATGATTTTGAAGCAATGAAGGAGGTGCTATTACATACTATAGAGATTGTATTTGAATTTAAGATTCATCCAGGTCTGTAGCCTCTGGAAATGCTCACCTACCTTATTTCCCTTGCATCTTTGGTACGTGCAAGAACTCCATGTGGTTGTGTTGATCTGGCAGACTCTGACAGTTACCTTTCTGCAGAAGTTCTAACCACCTGCCCTTTTGGACTGAGTAACATATGTTTTTCTTACTCTCCAGGACGTCTAGGCTCTGTGACCATTAGGCATTATAACTTTAGGTTTGCAAATTCACCCTTTATAAGAGATGTATTTTTCCCTTAACCCCAGAGAAAGAACCTATGTAAAAGAAACATAATAGGACATAATTTCATATATACTTATATCTTTTTGTTAAAGTATTGTTTCTCTAGTATGGAGAGGGGAGAAAGGTGAGAGATACTTGGGAATTTTAATGTAAGAAACAAACAAGTAAGAATATAATTCAATTCTCTTTTGTAAGGTGCTTCCTCAGCTCTTTTCCCAGGCCAAGATTGTTCATTAAAATTATTCAACACTCAGCTTCATCTTAGAATTCTTTTCATTTACATTAAGATAGTCATATATGGTATTGTTGTTCTGCCTTCTTAACTCTGCATCAGTTCATGTCGTCTCTTCTCTGAATTTCTTATATTTGTTGTTTTTTCAGGATTCCATTACATTTTCAGATTTTTGTACCATACAATTATGGCTATCAATACTTTGGGAACTTTTGTTTTACCTGTTTAGTGTGTGTGCCCTGCCATTTAGTGAGAACTCTTGGTCAGAGCTTTGAAAAGTTAGTGACTTTTCTCACATAATTGCAAATTGTTTCCTACAATTGTTGGACCAATTTAGAGGTCTACCAAAGGTGTATTAGTTGCACAAAGTTTCTGCTTCCTTTATTCATACATCGTAAAAGAGAAAGAGAGAGTGTAACATAATGGCCTAATGCCGCTGACAATATAAAGGCCCCCATGACCAGTTTGATTGTCTTTTTTCTGACCGTTTGCCTTTTTGTTTTAACTTTTTTCCCTCAAGGAAAGTTCCTTAACCTTCCTTTTACTTTAGTTAGAATTAGATGCAATTTTATTTTTATACACTTTTTAATTATTTCCCTAGTAGCCTGTTATTATTAGCAGTGGCCAAATTGCTTAAATTATCAAGTTCTACAGTAGCTTTCTTAAAGGGTCTACATCCTTATCATTGAATCAAATTTTTTAAACAAAATTTAGCATAAAAATAAACATAGTTTCATAGATATATACATATGTATATAAGACTATGTGTAGACATACATAAACACACACACACATACACATATATACACACCCACTACTACAAATTGTCCTGAGAGGAACCTAATGAAAGCGGGCATTATATAAGTTCTGGCCAGGGAAATTTGAAAATGAATACTTGTCAAAGGAGGCAGGCAGTGTGGCATATGTGCAGGGGAATCAGTGTGTGTGGTAGAAAGAAAACTGGAAAACTATAAGTTAGAAAACATGAAACAAAAAATTTGACCTGAAATGAATGACTTAGTCTTTCTGGGCCTCACTTTCTACATATGGAAAACAAAGAATTTAGGTTCTTTGTTCTCTAACATCCATTCTAGATCAACAGTTCTATGGTGATACAGGAAAAAAAAATTTTCATGTAGAATCTCTCACCTTTATATTTTGTTGTTTAATAGTGCTGGCATATTTGTTGATCCCTAGGAAGTAAAAACTTGATATATAGGCCTGTAGTTGTTGTCTTTGATTTGAGGACCCTAAAACTAAACAGAGCAACTATAAGAAGCTTCAGTATTTCAGGGAAACAAACTGAGAGTGTTGGGTACCTTTTGCAGTCATACAGTGGGCTAATGTGAATGTTCATTTTGATTGAATTGAAGAAGGCATTCTGTAGAGTTAAACGAGTCTTGTAAAAATTGTCATTGCACATTGTCAGATCAATAAAATGAGAGCAGAAAGATGACTTTGAGAAGGAAAGCTTTCTTCAAAAAGTTGGTTGATGATTTTTACTTTCTGCCCCAAATTCTTCTGTGACAGCTAAACCAGAATTATCAGGAAGCAATCAATTGTACAGGCAGTAGTTTTCCCTTTATATTTTAAACATTGATAGGTCCTGGGGCTTTTCATTTCTTTTCAAATCAAAAGTACATTCCTCAGGCTATGGCCAAAGGTATAGCTCAACAACTCAAAGGCTTTATAAATGAGTATTTTTTAGTCTCACAAATAAAATGTTCCCCAGCAGTGAAAAACTGTTGATATGGTCAATTATGTGGATGGTTTTCCTAATGTTGAACCAACCTTGCATTCCTGGTATAAATCCCACCTGATCATGGTGGATGATCTTCTTAATTACTTGCTGGATTCTCTTTGCTAGTATTCTATTTAAGATTTTTGCATCTATGTTCATTAGAGAGATTGGTCTGTAGTTTTCTTTCTCTGTTTTTGATCTCCCTGGCTTTGGAATCAGTACCATATTTGTGTCATAAAAGGCATTTGGTAGGACTCCTTCTTTGCTTATCATATCAAATAATTTGTATAGTATTGGGATTAGTTGCTCTTTGAATGTCTGATAGAATTCACTTGTGAATCCATCAGGCCCTGGCGATTTTTTCTTAGGGAGTTCTTTGATGGCTTGTTCAATTTCTTTTTCTGATATGGGATTATTTAGGTATTCTATTTCTTCTGCTGTTAATCTTAAAAAATATTTTAAAATATAACTTCAGTTTTTATCTCAAGTTAATTTAAAGATTACTATTATTTTCTCTTGCTAATATTTACAGAGAGCATATACAAGTGCTCATACACACATATAACTTTTAAAATCATTGGGATTAGCTTTCTTCTGTCTCTATGATGCAAAATTTCTTCTTGTTGAAGAGGAAAAAAAATTCAGCTGATTGTTATATCTATATGATACTAAACTGATTTATTTTTTTAAAACTGCATTGACTCATTGCTTTGACTTTGTCTTTTACATGCTATCTATGTATTGCCATACACAGCCCAGACACAAGCCATATTTAAGATAAAATTTTTGACACAGTCAATGTGCTACAGAAGAAAAGATAATAGATTAAGCTGTAGAATGTGGTTTCTATCTCTAGTTATACTACTAACTCAGTGATTCTGCACAAGTCACTCAAATTTTCTGGTCAGGTCTAATTTATCTGAAAAAAATGAGGTGATTTGATTCATTGACGTAAGGTCCCTTTGTACTCTAAATTTCTATGATGTTATTTTTCATTGCATTTTTTCTTTTGCTTTATTTCCTATCTCTAAGTCTGTCTTTTTGGGCTGGGAAAAGAGGTTAGTAAATAATGGAAAATGATAGTTTTTTTGCATAATACAACTAATGCTTTCCTCCCCTTGCAACTCATACATGAATGAACCTACCACCTCCATCATACACATTGCTTCATTAAATAACAAAAATAAATTTTATTATAATAATAGCTGGCAGTTAAATAGTGTTTTAAGGCTTCTAAAACATTTTACAAATATTGTCTCGTTTAATCATCGCAATAACCATAGGATGTAAGTGCTATTATTATAACAATTTATACATAAGGAAACCAAGGCAGATAGAAGTGGCATCACTTGCCCATAGTCACATATCTAATAAGTGAACTAGGGTCTTCCTAACCCCAGGTCTAGCATGCCTTCCATCATACTATCTAGCTGTTTCTATCAAATATATAAGCTGGATTCTAGGAAAATGCAAGAACCTTTGGACTAATTTTCCCCCTCTTTCTTTCAAGGACAAATATGAGAAGGGGACAATTCCATAAAGATTTCATAAGATCTTTTGAATAACTCTCTTGAATAAATTGTATTCTCTTCTAGAAATATTATAAATATTCAGAAACAATTTGGTATATTTGCATAGCAAAATCTAGACCGACATTTCTTGTAGAAGGAGCTTATTCAGGACTCCTCAAACTAAAGAATCTTTTGTGATGACTGAGTAGCAATTTGGTATAGTAAACAGAGAACTAGCTTCCAAGCCAAGGAGGCTTGGGTTCAGATTTCACCTCTGTCAAATCCTGGCTATGTGACTTTAGACATGTCAGAAAATTACTTGCTACTTTAGACAGATTTCTAAATAAATGAAGCCTTGATTTTTCCAGATTTCAGCAGAATGATGCAGGACTGAGAAAGCATAATGTGAATCGCTAAAAATGTTTGCTTTGTGATTTTCGGCAAGCTTCAGAGCGTGTATCAAACCGACTAATTCTGCTCCTTGAGCACTCATGGTAGATGGTAATGATGAGTACCAAAGGGTCTCGGAGGCTGTCACTACGGCTGCTCCGGTATATCTCTGATTGTCTACTTTATATGACGATCCACCTGTGAATAAGGTCATATCGGGGTTTTTCATGGGCTTGTTGTCTAAATCTGTTCTTGTTTTATGCACGATGTTAAGTGCATCTTCACAGATGTGTAGACTTTCTCCCCCCAGAGGTAAATCTGGAATCAGAGTCACAGGATTTAAATTTCTGCAACGGTGAAAAATTATATTTTCATTAGCCAACAAGATTGCTTGGTATTGTGATAGTCTTTGGGAGGTGAATGCTTATAATGTGGTGTTTCTTAAAGTAGATTCCACTTGGTATTGGGAAAATACTTTCAGTTCACTCCCTAATACCAAGGATGCAGATTTTCTAATCATGATGGCTACAGCAGCTATGGCTTTTAAACAGCTAGGCATACCACAAATCACTGAATCTAATTTTGAGCTGTAGTAGGCGACTGGTCTTAATCTATTCCCGAATGATTGTGTGAGAACACTAGAGGCTATCCCTTTATCTTCCTATACATAAAGTAGGAATGGTTTGTCATGATCAGAGATACCTATGGCTGGAACTGATAGAGTAAGTGATTTTAATTTCTCTATTGCATGGACATGATCTTTAGTCAGCTTTAATGGTTCTGGAACTTCCTTCCTGGTTAGCTCTATCAGAGGTCTTGCGATGAGAGTGTAACCTGGAATCCAGAGTTGCCTCTTGGTCTTAGGCAAACTCAAATTTTGTATATCTTGTGTTCTCTTTTGGGAAATTCTTCTGGAGCCTTTTTCTAGTATGAATCCTAAATAATTTACTTTTTCCATCACGAATTGAAGTTTTGACTTGGAAATTTTATGGCCCCTTTTGCCTAGCTCTTTGATTACGCTATCAGTGTAACAGACTTCAGCAGATGGTGACATTAGCAGGATGTCATCAACATAATGTACCATTTTGCTGTCTTGGAAAGTGATCGACTCAAGGTCTCTCTGCAGGATTTGACAGAAGACCGAAGCTGAATCCGAAAAACCCTGGGGCAGACAGGTCTGGATGGATTTGCCTTCCCATGAGAAAGTGAACAGCTTCTGGCTGTCTCTGTGCAGGGGAACAGAGAAGTACACAGAGCTCAGGTCCAGAACAGTAAACCAAGTGGCTTCAGGTGGAATGGCTGCTATGATTTGTGATGGACTTGGTACCATGGCATAGGTCTTTTGCACATGGTCATTTATTGCTCTGAGATCTTATCCTAAACACCATTGAGTCTTCCCATCAGGAGATAATTTTGCTTTTTTTACAGGCATGATTGGTGTATTATATTGTGAAAAGCCATATTTTAATATACCCTGCTTTAATAAACTCTTTATGATGGGTTTCACTCCCTCTATTGCCTCTTGGCTAAGTCTGAACTGAGGAATTCTTGGAGGTAAACCTCTTTTTACCTCTGCCTTTACTGGTTCCGCTGATAATATCCTGCCCACCTCATTTGAATTTTTAGCCCACACATAATCTGGAATATCGTCTGGAACCTCATAAATGTTATCAGTTGATTGGTTTGATGGTTCCTCACTACATGGGTCTAAAAATAAAATGGGATGGTGTTTTAGAGATCTCTTGGGTAGGTGGAGATAAATTTGTCCATCTGGTTGACATTGGATGGTGGCAGCCAATTTACATAGGAGATCTTGTCCCACGAGGTTTGAAGGACATGATGGCATCAATAAGAAGGTGTGTTTGAGATTTAGAGGTCCAAATTTTAGCATTTTAACTTTTAGCTTCGGGACTTGTTGTGATACCCCAGAAGCTCCTTTTACTCTCAAACTGCCTTGATATTGGCATCCTTCAGGTGCCTCGCGTAAAACAGAACAAGTTGCACCAGTGTCCAGTAGTCCTTCATAGTGTAACCCCCCTTCCCTCCCTGATTTCTAGGGTAACTAATGGTTCTCTACTGTCATTGGACTTCACTGGCACTAGGGGTAATAAAAAATCCTCAGTATTTCATGTACACTTATCATCGATCCAGTGTTGCGTATGGTCATTTGTGTCTAAACTCAAACTTCCTATAGCACCAATTGGCAAGTTCAGTTTAGAATCAGGAATACAGAAAGCAGGCTTAAAGAGCATTCTCTCATTGAGAGTTGGTAAGTCATTGTCAGTTGTGCAAATTTCATGTTGGCTTTTGCTAAGGGCTGCAGAAATGGAGGTTTGATTTGATTTACCGTCCACTCTTGATATTTAAAGAACTGTCATGCCCCAAATCAGAAGTTTTCCCCTCAGTAGTATCCGGGAATGTATGGTAGTTAAATTGTGTGCCCTTCAACACTTCAGGTACAACTAGTGATTCAGAAGCTGACTGATGTTCCCTATCTTGCCCTGATGTTTGTGTGACTGAAGTCAGATTGGTTTTTGTTTTCAATCACAGCAATAGTTTCATTGATGTTATTATTAGCCACACTGGTTACTGGAGACAACAACTGCTCCCTTTCCCTTCCCCAAAGTTTTGGTTGAAATTCTGTAGCTAAGGGATTGAGAAAGGTGGATATGGAATTTCCTAAACAGCTGCTATCATCCTGCAACTCAGTGGGTTGCATCTTTAAAATCAAGTCTTTGCCAGGGTACTGATTGTTTTGCTCTTTAACCTCAATCTGTGACACTTTGTCTAAAGCACATGAATGGGATAGACTTTTGGCATCTAATTCCCCCGAGGTTACTGAAAGTCTTCCTTTCTGGAAACTTTGTAAATCCTTGCCATAATGTTCTTTATCCAAGTTGCCCCTTGTTTTATACTTGGAATAAAAAGAGGAATTTGAGTTTTTGATGATTCAGAAAAAGATTGCAAAGCCTCTTGATGTGAGCTGTTGCAATGGCTTGATTGATTCTTATGCTTCTTACCCAATGTGTTTGTTATGGAATGAGAAAGCTGATCCCTTATATAATCATCCTCATTATTGCCATAGATTTCTCTGCGCATTTGCATTATTTCTTCCCATTGCTGATTATCTGTCACAGATCTATGTTCATCTTCTGTGTAGCTTGCTTTAGACACTTGCTCTATTTTGCTCAGATTTCTCATTTTGCTTTCCTCACTTAGACTACACTGTCACACCCAAATTACTCTGATTAGAAGTTTTTAAATTAGGAATTTCGATTCATAATGTTTTAGATTTCGTTCCCATTTGAATATGTCTTTCCATATCATCTAATGAAGGGGATTGGCTATATTTTTTACATGCATGGTTAAAGCACACACCATCATGTTTGTCATCATCATTTCTTTTTGTGTCATTATTATTCTTAGACCATTTAGAATTATAGTAGGTCTTTCTGTTGCCTCTTTCTCTTGGATTTTGATTATCATTTCTGGAAAAATCTATTTGCTGTCTAAATGTAAAAAATTGAAGAATGTGCCCAAGCTGTCCACATAGGTAGCAACAAGGGGATGAGAATTTCATTCTTTGGGTGTTGCTAGTAGGTTGCCTGTACTGATTTTGGCTCCTACTGGTTTGGAGGGCAAAATTTTTCACCTCCTCTATTTCTTTCTCCCGCCTTGCCTGCTTTAATTAAGGTTTTAGATCAGCTATCACTTCGTCCTTATCAGTTTCAGTTTGTCTAGCTAATCTTGCCTCTTTTTGTTTTGAGTCATGAATGTAAGCTGCATGTTGCCTTTCATCCTCCAGTGGCATTGATTCCCACTGTGGACAACTCTGTCTAAAGTAGTTTTGAATCGGGATTGAGGTTCCCTTCACAAACTGTCTATGTATGTTGTCAATGGTATCCTGGGCATGTGTATCTCTGAGACTAAGAATTGTCTCTGTGGCTTCAATTACCCTATCCAGAAAACTATTCTGGTGTTCTTCCTCCTCTTGTTTTAGCTTTTCGAATTTCTGCCATGTGTTTGATCTTTTAGCATGCAATCTCATTGCCTCAATCAAATCTGCTCTGCACCTCATTAAGTATCTCATGTTGGCATGCTGGGTAAAATATAAGTCTTGACGAACCAGCGGCCATGATTCCAAATTTGGGTTCATCCTTGTTTTGTTGAAGAATTTTTCCTTTTCTGAGGGAGAGTAAAATTCCCCCAAAAGAAATTCAACATCATCAAAACTAGGATTGATTGATGTGAACACCCTTTTGAGCTCCTTGATGCTCTTGTGAGGTTTCTCGAAGAACTTGGGAAAGCGTCTTTTTAGGACCTCCATATCCCTTGGAGTGAATGCCTTGTATGTCTTTATGTGTACCACCCCCTCTCCTGGTTGTACAATGGTCCTGTCCACAATTGATAACACAGAGACTACAGCATTTGTAATTGGTTGATCTTCAGTGGTGTTATTGCTCCCTAAAAATTTCGATTCCACAATCTCCAGTTGGAGGATTGTGTGCTTATCTAATTCCTTTCCCTCTCTAATTTGCTTTAACACTTGGAACAGTAGCTTGATATTCTCTACTAGTTCCCCAGAGTCAGCATCAATTTTAGCAGGAGTTATCTTAAAGTATTGCCACAGGTGAGTCAAAACTGCCTTAGAAATCACTAGGAATTGCCAAAGAGACAGGATTATTGCAATAGCCTTAGAGATGAAGCATATGCATTCGGCAAGGGTAAGGGCAAAGCATTTGTAATAATTGTATATTTCAAGAATTTGTTGCACTAAATTTGGGACTTTTAAGAACCAAAAGTTGCAAAGACCTTGCATGAAAGATCAAGCCATTATGGAGACACTGCATAGAATAAATGTAATCCTTGCCAGATTCATTTTGGGTGTTTCAGAAGATTTGCAGGTTTTTTACTAACTATGCTTGCCAAGTTGTAATAAGGGGATTAAACAGGAGGGTGGTAATAGCTAGAGGTAATAAGGGACTAAGCAGGTGGGGTGATAAGGTAGTTGTAATAGGGGATAAGGCAAGTGGATGGGGTTTGTGGGTCCCTAAGTCAGTAGGTAGGAAAGGATGGTGCAGTCGTGGAGGTAGTAAATTGAGATGGTAGAAGGT